>NC_036251.1:16606887-16646692 GCF_002742605.1 Olea europaea var. sylvestris
TGCTTAAAAATCCAAGAAGATCATCACTCTATTATGTGAATTTAATGGCAATTAAGGTTGGAAATAAAGTTGTGGATATCCCAGCTACTGCATTTGCCTTTGATCCCAACACCGGTGCCGGAACAGTCATCGATTCTGGTAACTTTTCTCACCTTTTTTTTTCTTTATTTACAATTTTTAGCTCTAATCTTAAATTTTTTAAGATTATTGAAAGAAAAATGTTCATAAAATGGACTTAACGGAATGGGACGTTAAAACGGATGGGATGCGTGGTCACAATATCTACTAGTATACTAGTTGTAGAAAATTAAGGAGAGAGCGTTGAAAAGTTGAAGCACAGAGAATCTTGGACAATAAACATAAGCCCGATCCAACAATAGCCTGTAACTAAACTAGGATAATATCACTTGTAAGTTCTTTCATTGAGAAAGAAATTTTCGTTTAACACGTGTCTAGGGTCGATTTATCCATTTACAAAATTTTATGTGATTTTAGTTGGACAAGTTGGAAGAAAAGGTTACATACAATATTTTAGGACTATTAAGCTTCTCATTTTCAACAGTAATTTAATTCTTAAAAATTACGAAGTGCACAGTATATTGTTAGGCACTTTAATTGTTGCAAAAACTTTTAAATTCAAATGTCAAAAATATCCTCATTTTTAAAAACCAATTTCCAAAAATAATCCTCCCATTCCTTCACTTTTAAATAACCTCGCACCGTTTTATTTGAAAGGTAAACTGGGAACATACATTCTTGGACTTGCAAATTTTCCCAAAAGTCAACTTTGATGTGTTTTTCTCATAATTTCCGACGAGAAAAGGTTAATTTATGATTGCTTTGATTATTTTTGGTGGTGAAAATTCAAAATTGTTACGGGTTAATGGGATTTTAGATAGGTTCTTATTCTTTTATTTTCTTTTCTATAATAAATTTGGTGTTAATTACAAATAGGCACTATCTTCACTAGTCTGGTGAAGGCAGCCTATATCCCTGTTCGAGACGAGTACCGGCGAAGGATGGGCAACGCCACAGTGTCCTCTCTCGGTGGCTTCGACACTTGCTACACCGTGCCGATTACCATTCCCTCCATCACCTTCATATTCTCCGGCATGAACGTTACTCTGCCGCAGGACAATTTCATCATCCGGAGCACCGCTGGTACGACCTCCTGCTTGGCAATGGCGTCGGCGGCCGACAACGTCAACTCTGTTCTGAACGTAATAGCAAACTTCCAGCAGCAGAACCACCGGATCCTGATTGACGTGCCCAATTCCAAACTCGGTGTGGCCCGTGAATCCTGCAGCTAGCTGATTGTCAAATTTGGAATTTGAATTTTATTAATTTATGTTGAGTTTGATGTTAAAGAGTAAAGGGGAACTTTGCGCTTGTTTGGCCACCATTCCTTTGCATTCTATTCTATTTTTTTTCCATAAACTTTCGAAAATAACGTACAAAATGTGTCAGAATCATACCTGGCTTTCCTGACAAAATATTAATACACATGCAAGAGATTTTTGTGGTCAAATCTTGTTTTGTATAACATTCCAATTCTGTCCTTCCATTCCACGGACGTGCAATTGGTTACCAACTACCACCACCTAAATTATTTATTCATTATTTTTGCAATCATGTGTTTGTACATTAATAAAAGACCACACGTAACTCGAGCAATAAAAAAAGACTTGCCATTTTTTGCAATCAACAAATCAACTTGTATAGTACCGGTAAAAAACAACTCCTGAAAAGTGGGCAAAAAATCATGCAATTTTCCAACCAACAAATTATTTCATTGTCAAGTAGACACGCCGATTTTCATTCGACCGACATCATCGGACGTATTGAAGCATGTTTTAAATGCTCAGACATGAGAAAAGAAAGTGAAGTGTCGAGCGATGACGACTTGATTTAGCAAACTACAAATGCATACTATGTACAGAAATATCAAATTAATGCACGCAAAAGTACTAACGTAGCGCATGTGCCCTATAATCGCGTAACGCTTCCCACGGCACATTTTCCTCGGCTATTGCATCTCGCTCGGCAGCCATTTCATCGTCCTCTCCGGTAGCTCTATTTCAGCTTCTTCTTCATCCACTTTCTCGGCTCTACGAAACACCTCATCCAAACACCCATTTCTATGAAGAAAATTGTGTATTCTCATTGTAGCCACAACCACAGCAGTTTGTGTACGCATGCTATAACCAAGCATCCGATCAATAATCTTCCACCTTTGCTTCCAAACACCAAACGCACGTTCGATCACGTTCCAGCACGAGGAGTGATGGAAATTAAACCGTCCACGGGCATTTCGAAAACGACGGCGTCGCCAGTCTCCCACATCGTAAAATTATTGAAAATGATATCTAATGTCAAAACCCTTATAGGAAGCCATATACCCTGGCCTGTGTGTGAACCCGGAGTCGACGAGGGAGTATTTTCCGTTTGCCGGAACCAGGAAATTGACCTCCGGACTATGTACAGCTTGGGCTAAGATTTGACTATCATGTGTGTTCCCTGTGTGCCCCGGCAACACGAACGTGAAATAAAGATTGAAATCGCATGAGGCCAACACATTTTGTGTTGGAATCCCTTTTCTACCAATAAAATTTTCCCTTTGATGTCTTGGTAGTACGGCTTTCACATGCATACCGTCAATTGCACATATACAATCTTGGAATAGTGGATAACGCTCCAGATCTAGATGATGGACCTTCGGGCATGCCTAACGTTCAGTGTGAAAATGGTAAAACCAGATCCTCGGTAAAACGAAAGCGCCGCACACCATCATCCGAATCCGGAGTGCTATCCACTTTTCTAGGATTGTATAGGTGCAATTGACGGTACGCATGTGAGAGTCGTACTGCCAAGACATCAAAGGGAAAATTTTATTGGTAGAAAAGGGATTCCAACACAAAATGTGTTGGCCGCATGCGATTTCAATCTTTGTTTCACGTTCGTGTTGCCGAGGCACACAGGGAACACACATGATAGTCGAGTCTTGGCCCGAGCTGTACATAGTCCGGAGGTCAATTTCCCGGTTCCGACGTACAAAAAATACTACCTCGTCGACTCCGGGTTCGCACATAAGCCAGCGTATATGGCTCCCTATAAGGGTTCTGACATTAGATATCATTTTCAACAATTTCACGATGTGGGAGAAGGGCGACGCCGTCATTTTAGAAATGCTTGTGAATGGTTTAATTTCCATCACTCCTCGTGCCAGAACGTGATCGAACGTGCATTTGGTGTTTGGAAGCAAAGGTGGAAGATTCTTGATCGGATGCTTGGTTATAGCATGCGTACACAAACTGCTGTGGTTGTGGCTACGATGGGAATACACAATTTTCTTCGTAGAAATGGGCGTCTGGATGAGGGGTTTCGTAGAGCCGAGGAAGTGGATGACGAAGAAGTTGAAATAGAGCTACCGGACGAGGACGATGAAATGGCTGCCGAGCGAGATGCAATAGCCGAGGAAAATGTGCCGTGGGAAGCATTATGCGATTATATGGCATAGGCGCTACGTTAGTACTTTTGTGTGCATTAATTTGATATTTCTGTACGTAGTATGCATTTGTAGTTTGCTAAATCAAGTCGTCATCGCTCGACACTTCGCTTTCTTTTCTCGTGTCTGAGCATTTAAAATATGCTTCAATACGTCCGATGATGTCGGTCGAATGAAAATCGGCGTGTCTACTTGACGGTGAAATAATTTGTTGGTTGGAAAATTGCATGATTTTTTTCCGCATTTCAGGAGTCGTTTTTTACCGTCAGTATACAAGCTGATTTGTTGGTTGCAAAAAATGGCATGTCTTTTTTTATTGCTCGAGTTACGTGTGGTCTTTTATTAATGTACAAACACATCGTTGCAAAAATAATGAATAAACAATTTAGGTGGTGGTAGTTCGTAACCAATTGCACGTGAGTGGAATGGCTCAACAAGTGGAAGGGCAGAATTGGAATGTTACACAAAACAAGATTTGACCACAAAAATCTCTTGCATGTGTATTAATATTTTTTCAGGAAAGCCAGGCATGATTCTGACACATTTTGTACGTTATTTTCGAAATTTTATGGGAAAAAATAGAATAGAATGCAAAGGAATGGAGTCCAAACAAGCGCTTTAAGTGACCATATAATTCATCATGAAGTGAAATGATTAAGTAATTTTGAGCTGAAAATCTGTCACAGATTTCTCTTTGGCTAGCTAGCTGATGCTTTATTCTGGTGTGAATAGTTAATAAATAAATATAAAAAAAAACAAGGCGAGGGAAAGCGACCGAATTAAGATTGGCCTTTTCACGTTGAATCCAGATGGCGTGGGTTTTGCTGTTCGTACACTGTGGCCCCTCACAAGGAGGTCATGCATAATAAAAAAAGTTGTGGACTCCTCGATGTACATATAGCAAAACTCTTGTCATGCACAACACCGTTCAATGACTCCCCAACAAATGCTTTATGGAGTCAAGATCTACTTTTTCTCATCTTCTTCTTGATAAATTACATCACTTGTACCAACAACCATTCACGTAATACAATCAAAATACTTTTCCTTTAAGTCAACATACATGGACTCACAAAAAGTCATTCATATTCCCTCTGAAGAAAAACCCATATGATTTCTTGAATCAATTGAAATGGAGGTTGTCAAACGAAGAACAGTGAAAACCATTGTAACAAAGCTCAGCTCCGTTTCTGAACAAACCTGCACAGAAGCTCTGTGCGAGCTATGTTTGCTTTCAAAAAGTGACCCAGAAAGCCGCTCGTTAATTGTAGAGGCTAAAGCTATTCCGTTGATATCGGAGGCCCATTATTCAGCGGTTGTGCTTCTTGGGGTACTTTTAAAAATGGAATAGTCAAAGAAGGGAAATTTCACTTTGATTTGTTCAATTCTTAAAATTATGACAATGGCCTATTGAGTGTTGAAAGACAAAAATACCTTTAAATGTATTATACAATTACAAAAGAATGTTTTGTTTAAAAGACATTACTACCATTTTGTTAACAAATAAAAACCAAACACTTCCCACTTAAAAACTCCAACACAGATAAAAGCACCTTTATCTTTCATCTGCTTCAACCTCAAGATTTGAAAAACTCATCGAACGCGGTAGCTGAATTTTTTTTATATCAATCTCATCAGATCAGTAAGTTTATAATACGCACATTTAATTTTGTTTTCGTTAAATTATTTTACGTTTGCATAGATAAAATTTATTTCGACATATAATGTTAATGTAGATAGTTTTATTAATAGATCTGTGAAAATTTTAAGCCTTTAACGAGAAAAAATTCATCTGCATTAATACTGAAAAATTAATTTACAAAAGTTTGGCGTGTTTATTCTGTCGGACAGCGAATTTGAATTGCCGACTGTCCAATTAGTAGTTGAAAAAACCCGACTGGACAAACGGACTATTTAATAGCTGGATGGACAGTGCCGAAGTCGACTGGAATTTCTGCTGGAACAACCGATCGAACAGTCGGCTGTTTCGGCCGGCTGTTTAACTTTTTTATTTCGTTCGATATTTTCTTGCAATTAAAAATTTTTTTTCGTTATGAAGATATGGTTGTAGTCTTAGTTTGTTAATTTGGTGATTTCGAATTGGACGAAAGAGATCGACGAGTATGGAAATGGACGAGTGATAAGCGTGGTGGTATCCCAATTTCAATAACAAAAACAACGTATGTAGAACTCTATAATGTTTTATAGAACAAACTAAATGTCGATCTCTCTTAATATGACATGAAATTGAAATTTAAATTCAGCGATCAGGAAGTTTCGAGTCCACCTGTGACAATTTCTTCTGATGTCAAAGTGAATTATTTGTTTGAAATGAACAATAGGCACTCGACTCCTATTTGCGTGACTTTAGTGAGGAAGGATGTTGAAGGTGAACAAGTAGACTCAGATGGAGGGGATGACAATGCTAATGATTTTTGGGATACGGTCCAGATAGCTCGTAAAGATGATGCGATTATTTCAGAGACAGTTACTCACAGAATTTCGTCCATAGTTCACGACAATGAGTGTGAAAATGTAAATACTTTTACAGACGAGGATTTGATCGCTCTATCCCGATAGAGACATGAATGGGGTGGGACCTCAGGGGCTGGATCGAGTGGACCGTCCTCTAACTCCTCTCGTGTGGTTTTCGATAGTGAGGATTTGTATGTCGAGCAACTGTTTGAAATGTAAAAAGATTTGCAGGAAGCTGTGCACTTAATTGCGTTGAAATACAACTTTGAGTTCAAAGTGAAAAAATCAAACAACTCGTTGTTGACAATTGCCTGCGTAGACGACCGTTGCTGTTGGCGTTTGCGAGCGACGAAGATGAACACGAATGAGTGCTTTGTAGTTCGCAAGTACACACGGGAACATACTTGTAAAGTAGGATTTTGTCGAAATGATCACAGGCAAACCCGAGCTTGGTTTATTGGTCGACAGATAATGCACAAGTATCAGGATCCTCGTACGATCTATAGACCATCGGACATCATTAACGATATCCGTCGAGAGTACGGAGTAGTCTTGAGCTACCAGAAGGCGTGAAAGGCCAAGGAATGTGCGTTTGAGGATTTAATGGGCTCTGCAGAGGAAAGCTATGCTAAATTGGCCAGGTATTGCCATAACATGGAGAAAACTAATCCTGGCTCGGAATTTTTTTATTGAGGCGGAGGGTGGGAATTGCTTCAAATTCTTCTTCATGGCTCTTGGACAATGCATTTGAGGATTTCAAGGCAAGTTGATTATTGAGTTGATGGTACAACATTGAAATCTAAATATCAAGGCAAATTGATTATTGCTACATGTCAAGATGCCAACATCTAAATTTACCCTCTTGCGTTCGACATAGTCGATAGTGAGAATGACCTGTCAATGTTGTGGTTCTTCACAAAGTTAAGGGAAGTAATCAGGGAAGTCGAGGACCTTGCATTTGTAATAGATCGGGGACAACCCTTAATAAATGGTATCGTTGAAGTTTTTTAGATGCACATCATGGGTATTGCATGTACCATATTCAAGGCAATCTGAAGATCGGGTACCGGGGCAAAGGTATCGTTTTATTGTTCAGGAGAGCGGCTAAAGCCTACAGTGTTGAAGAGTGTAATAAGTTTATGGTTGAAATAGGCAGTAAATCATTCGATGCATGGATTATCTAACGAAAATGGGGATTGAACGTTGGGCGCGCTCATTTTTTCCAGGACGTTGATACAATATGATGACGTCAAACAACGCGGAGTCTCTCAATGCATTATTCAAGAAGGATCGAGAACTACTCATTCTTACACTGATTGAGAATATCCGTACCAAGCTGCAGTAGTGGTTTCACGATCGACGTGCGGAATTACAGAATTGCACGAGTGTGCTAACCTCGGCGCAAGAGGGAAGGCTATTCAAAGCTGCAGAACTTGCGAGACAGTTGAATGTCAAACCACTAGACGAGTCACGCTTCTCAGTGGAATGTGCACGTAATACAGCATACATGGTGGACTTGACTGATAACACATGCAGTTGTAAAAAATTTCAGTTGGGGACTTTTTCGTATGAGCATGCAGTCACAGTTGCTATGTATCGAGGATTTGCAGCTAGAATATTGTGCTCTCATTACTACACGATTGATTATTGGAGAGCTGCGTATGCTGAAACAATATTTTCTCTGCCCAATGAAGCTGAGTGGGAATTCCCCGACCATATTCGCCACTCAATATTGTTGCCACCTCTCATTGTACTGAGTTGTCCTCGACTTCCAAATACGTCTAGAATACCATCTACCGGAGAATTTCCTCGACCACGTAGGTACAGTTGGTGCAAATCAGTAGGGCATACTCGCCAATATTGTACAAGTCATGTTCCTCTAAATGATAGTTAGATCATTTGGTAATGTTGTTAATCTGAATTAAATAGTGTTTGCATTTATTCTACAATATTTCAAAGGCCGTCGTAGTTAATAATCATTTCATAATCCATTACAGTGTGTTACAAACATTTTGTAAGTACAACAAATCAATATTTACAGTGTTTACAATTATTTCATAATTACAAAAAAATTACAACTAATAATTGTAATAAATCTATGGATCACCATTAAAATAGAATAAGTCGCACGCCAACTTATTCCACCAACTTTGTATCCGAGATTGGTTGATTTCATCAACATTATGTGCTATACTCAGAAATTCAATATACTTTATTGCAAGAATGGGACAATCGCCCTTACAAATAAAAAAAATGAGTTCGATCAGTACCGTGCAGCGAAAAAAATTAAGTATTAAATTTTAAAAATTTCAGAACCACTTACGATATTGT
This sequence comes from Olea europaea var. sylvestris, assembly GCF_002742605.1. NCBI lineage: Eukaryota > Viridiplantae > Streptophyta > Magnoliopsida > Lamiales > Oleaceae > Olea > Olea europaea. The sequence continues at coordinate 16,615,199 of NC_036251.1, forward strand.
CTGCCTCGTCGTGATCGTATCCCAACACGACGGCTAATCTGTCATTCACAGTCAGTCTCGTCTGTCTAGCCATCATAGGGACAAAAACAGCAATGGACTCCAGATTTTGCTTAAGCTGACCCTGTGTCAGATATAAATGATTGGGGTCATACACGTATATAGTAGACTTAGCGAACACAATCTCCAAGGCTATGCAGTAATGATTCAGGATTACTGATATGTAAATATGTATATAACCCTCCTACGACTTCTACCCGACACGTGGCCACATCCCTATGGTTCACTTGAGCATGTAGTTGGGCACCGCGTACTCCTTGCCGGCATGTTGGAGCAATTGGTACTCAATGTCAACGTTTCGTCCAAACTCCAAATTCAGTATAACTCAGCCAGGACTGTCAAATGAGCCCGAATATCTTTGAACCTAATCACGCAACAAGTTCATGGCCAGGTCAATGTGCTGTATTAAAAAATATCAATACAAAATGGAGTTATTTCATTGCATAAACAAACAATGATATATAAGTCATAAAAATTAACAGTATGACTACTTCATTTACATTGTCGGCAAGCAAGGCTCCTGAAGTAATGATGTCGTGGAACCACTTATAAGTATCGGATATCGTCCCAGTACCGATCGTACGACTGGTCCTAGCAAAAGAAACAGAGAAATGTTAAAAAAGCGTATACGAGTAATGATCACTGGTATGTATTAATATCACTAATATCATGATTACTAACCCGGGCAACATTCTTCTCTACTCCGTCTCGAACGCTTTCCACTCGACATGGTCTACCACCCGAAATAGGTTGGGGATCGTCCCATCGACGAACTTCCTCCTCTTTGTCTCAGCCGTGAAGGGAGAGATAATGTATTGTGACGGCACTCTCGGCCTCTTGTCTACCACCAGCTCCGGCAAGTCAACAGCACGCTTTTTCGCCCCAGCTACGGCCGTCATCCTCCCCTCGCCCACCTCGGGCAACGTCCCCTCCTCCACCTGCGACGACCACCTCCTCCACACTCTCCTTTTCCTCCGTCCTCGTCGTCACCACTTCCTTGACCATAGCTCCTATCCCCGAGGGGTCGACCACCTCATCTACTCGTGTCAACACCACCTGCTCAACACCCTCATCCGCCATCATCGATACCACCTCCTCAACCATCGTTCCTATCCCTAACAGGGCCACCCCTTCCTCCGACCTCCAGGCCACCCCCTTCTCTGTCCTTGAGTCCACCCTATCCTCCATGGATTGAAGAAAGGAGTCCCATACATCCTCCGACCACGACTCTAGGTGACCCCATCTCTATCCTCTCGATCACCCCCCGGTCGTCACCTCCGTCACCCCATCGGCTGCCTGCTATAGTACCTCGAAGTGCTATCACCTCATCATGAAGGTTCCCTAAATGGCCGCGGAGGTAATGCCCGATCAACTGGCTCGCGGTCCTGCACAAACTTACATATTATTAACTTATTCAATAATTGATAACTCATACAAAATATTAATCAATAAGTCACTTACCCAATCTCGATCGGGGATCGAATTGGACATCTGGTTGTCTTGGGCTGCGGAACCGCTACTTCACGCATGAGACCCTATGCCTCCTCCATTGACGACGACAAATGAGTTATTACTTCAAACTAACATATTGACATTTTAAAAAGATAAAAATCATGTAATGAGATTTTTAACCATGTACAATATAAATCACAAATTTACAATACTCACATGAGGGTCGTCGAGGAGAGCCAATAATTGTTTCCGAGTGGGACATCCCTCCGCTCGAGATGCTCACCAATGGTGCATCTGAGGGCAGCGTGTCTCCTCTCGCCATGCAAAGCAGGTACCCAATATGAGGATGGTCTCATACGCCTAGACCTACAAGACATAAATTAGTACATGCGAATTCAATAGAAAAAATATTTTAACATTGATTGCGTTAATCATTTACCTGCAGTGCCAAGGGGAATCTGTATGTATCGTACTTACACACAGGCCCCTTGGGCTTCGAGTGTGGCCTGGTGAAGATGTGGACGGTGTTCTCAAAACATCAGTGGCTCAATGATAGCTGTTGAAGCGATCTATGTCGTTGACGATCTCGAGGTAGAAGAGGTCGATCGCAATTTTTTTGTGGTGACACCGCATCACGCTCTCAATGATGTAGACCAGACCTAACTTCAGTCTGTTCAACATCTCGTCACACATCTTGATTGCGTCCATCAGTTGAGGCAAAACCACCGCCCCTATCCCTGGAAGTAAGTGTCCTACAGCCTATTTATTTTCTGAGTTTCGTCGCTAGCTGCCTCATCGCCGGTAATCTTCAATCTAGTCAGTAGGGCAAACTCGAACATGAAAAAGTTAGCGACTTTGCCCTCGAGGTCAAAGTGGAGGGCATCGCCGTCGACTAGACTCAGCAGCCGACATAAAAGAGCATCCATCATCTGACCCGAATACTACAACTCTCTCATAGGGTATAAAGGCCACAGAAAAGACTAATGCAGCATATCTATAGGCTAGTCGTCCAGCAGCTCCAGAACCTGGATAAAGTTGTCAAAGTTACTGTTCCACATAACTTTACCTAGTATCTATCTCAGCTCTGCATCCAGATGATAATCCATCCTGTAAAAATTGAAACAGAATATTAGAACATTGTATATGAAATAATGGAATGAAGCATAATAACCCAAAATTAAGCGAATCGAATTTTTAACTGTATTATTGAAAATTTATAATTGCCATAAAATTTAAAATTAAAATAACAAAATAAAATTACAATTACAATTAAATTTAAAATTAGAATTAAAAAAGTAATTTGAAAATTAACTTTAAAATAATAAATTTCTTCAAATTACAATTATATAAAATAAAAATTTTAATTTAAAATAAAATTACCATGACAAATAAATTTAAAATGAAAAGTTAAAATTAGAATTAAAAAAATAATTTCAAAAATAAATTTAAAATCACAAATTTCTTTACATTAAAATTACAAATAAAATGAAAATTTAAATTTAAAATAAAATAAAAATTTAAAATTATAATTATTAATTTAATTTGAAATTAATTTTAAAATAACAAAATTTTTTACATTAAAACTATAACTAAGAAAATGTAAATTTAAAATAAAATTACAATTACAATTAAATTTAACATAAAAATTTGAAATTAGAATTAAAAAATTATTTTTAAAATAACAAATTTCTTTAAATTAAAATTATTTAAAATGAAAATTTAAATTTAAAATAAAATTACAATTACAATTAAATTTAAAATAATAAGTTGAAATTAGAATTAAAAAAGTAATTTGAAATTAATTTTGAAATAAAAAATTTCTTTAAATTTAAAATAAAATAAAAAAATTAAATTAAATTTGAAATAAAATTTTAAAATTAGAATTAAAAATTTATTTTGAAATAACAAATTTCTTTACATTAAAGTCATAATTAAAAAAATGTAAATTTAAAATAAAAAGTGCAATTGCAATTAAATTTAACATAAAAAGTTGAAATTAGAATTCAAAAAGTAATTTTAAAATAACAAATTTCTTTAAATTAAAATTATAACTAAAATGAAAATTTAAATTTAAAATAAAATTAAAATTAAAAATTTAAAATTAGGATTAAATATTTAATTTGAAAATAAATTCTAAATTAACAAATTTCTTTAAATTAAAATGAAAATTTAGATTTAAATTTAAAATTAAATTTAATTTAATTTCAAATAAAGTGTTAAAATTAGAATTAAAAAAATAATTTTAGAATAACAAATTCCTTTAAATTTGATCATGAAAAAAATATGTAATTAACAATTCCAAACATTTAATGCTTTAAATTAATTTAGGAAATTTAATATTACAAAAAAAAAAAAATCGGCTGTTAAACAGCCGGCTCTAGGACTGGCTGTTAACAGCCGCCTGTTGACAGCTGGCCGACATCTTCATCTCCACTCGTCGGATTCCACCATTTCCGACGAGTTCGAGGTCCCCAAAAAATAAAAATTGGCCAATACAAGTCATTTATACGCAAATCTAGCTTAAATCATGCCTTTCATACCACAAAATAATATTTCAACAAATAATCTAACTAAAACCCACAAAACCCAATAATCTAATTATAATTCCACAAAAACTAATTTTTACAACTGTTAATAGCGGGCAACCGAAAGTTCTTTGGTGAGGGAGATGTCTGGACGGTCGACTGTCAGTGAATCTGATTTCTTATCTCCAAACTGTTGAGAGAGAGAGAGAGAGAGGAAGATGGAGGGATATTTTTGGAAAAGTGTCTTTGAATTGTGTTTTCATTTTTTTTTTTTTTAAATCAGTCAAAGGCCAAAGTAGAAATAAGGGTGGGTCAAATGGCCATTTTCACTTATTTCCTCGTGATTCTTCAAGAGAATGCCATTGCCACGATCTTGAATCTATCCATATCTTCCAAGGAGATGGCCGAAGGAGTCAATTAAGGATTCTTTAAGGGCTTTATTTTCCATTGCGCTTTACCCTCTGAATTGTGCGCAGGATTAAGGAGAATTCAATTTCTGCGCTATTGAACTTGGTGTTGTGTGGGAGTGAGGAGGTTGCCAAATCTGCATGCGGAAAAATGGAAGAGAGGGTGCTTGATGGGGTTATTGACGTGTCACGGAACGGGAGCGAGAAGGGAAAGAACAAGGCCATGGAGTTGTTGAAGATTGTTAATGCAAGAAATGCGCGGTTGGAGTCTTTATCTTTGTGAAGCCATTCGTCATAAAGAATATGAGGTTTTATTTTGTACATTGCCCTATAGATAGATTTGTGTTGATTTCATGTTTGTATAGGAGCTACATTGAATTGGATACATCATGCGGTCTAACTTTGAGCGTGTGATGCGCAAAACTTGGGGAAATGGGCATATTATGTTTAGAAGAATAGCTTTCAATTTTCAGCTACCTTGTTTACTTTAGCTTCATTTGGGCTTGTTATTGTAAACATTACCAAGTAACATGCAAATTCATGTCATCTTGTCTAGTTCGATAAAGTTCTATAGGAATTTAATGAATTTTCTTGCGCTAACTATAATAAGAACAGTGATGTACTCATCAGTTATCTGTAGATGGATTACCTGACAACCAGTTAGACTGAACATTCATTCGTTGAGTACTATTCTCCTTGAAACAAAGGCAGCTTAGCTAGTTCGACAAAAAACTGAACAGAAAATATGTCGCTAGACTATAAATTCTAAAAATATTTAGACATCAGCTGTGTTTAGTACAACATTGGGATCATCATATGCGAAACACAAAAGGAGAATTTTCCAATTTGGGTAGGATTGTATGCTTGGCTTCGAGACATAATTGGAAGAGTTGGCATTGAGTAAGAAATGTTTTCTTCTTTTACCCCCTTACATTGGAGGAGGCATTAACTTAACTAAAATGTACGAGTTATGCGTGTGGAAAATGTAAGTTTTTTCGTATATTTGTATTTAGGGTTTGTTCAGTAGTGACTATGCGAATTGATTTTTTGATCGTTAGAGAGAAAAATAGGTCCCATCTATGAGTGAAGAAGTAAAAAAATGACAACTGGAATGATAAAATAATGGTCAAAAAATTGATTTTTTGAGGTAAAAAATTGCTACAAAAACACGTGCACTTAGTGGTATAAGTTGAGGCAAATTTGGGCCGTTGCAGTGAGTGGAGAAATGCGAACAAAGTCCAAACGTTTTGCCTTTATATTATTGGGTGAGCTGAAACTGTGTTTTTTGTTTTTGACTTCTTCGCTTATAGGTGTGACCCACTTTTCTTTTTAACGATTAAAAAATCAATTCTCATAGTCACTACCGAACAGGCAGTTGATCTTACATTTTTTTTTCTTGCGGAGAAAGTTCCACTTGATATGTTGATGACAATTGTAGAATAGATCAATCCTAAATCCATGCAATGAAGGAATAAGAAATTCTTCCCATTGAAATTGACAGAGTATAAAGGAAGAATTTGACTATTGCCTACCGATAGACACTTGATCAATCATTTGATTGTTAAGACTAAAACTTTCTTCAATCAAATTATCAAAGATAAAGTTCTTTAGTTTATCAGTTAATTTTTAATTTTATTTTATTTTCATGTATTAGAATAAACTTATCACAAATATAGTAATTTTGAACTAGATTATCTGTTGGTATCTTCCAGTCCCAAAAATTAAATCGAGTAAATCAAACACAAAGATTTTTTCGCCCGTACCCAAGAATGGGCCATTCATCATGTTGAGCTTCTACCTAAGTGGTTAATGCTCTAATCCACTAGAATCCAACAAAGTGTGTCAAAATACAAGAATCAGATATTTAAGAATCACTCGACTTAAAGCCCTCAGACTCAACTCTCACTTTTTCTCTCGTTTACAGATTACACCAAGTAACCAAGAGTTTCAGTTCACTCAAGAACAATAAACTCTAACCATAACATGATCTACACTGGACATCACCAAGAATACCAAAAGACTCAAGATTACAGATGAAAACCAAGGGTTTTCAGAGAGAGAAATCACAAAGACGAATAGAGACTTAAACCCTAGAATAATCTCAAAAAATGCCAGAAAAAATGAGAGAGACTAGAATATAAAATGTCATAATGCATCCAAGGTTTCAACCAACAACATGTGTCATCATCTCAGCCGTTCAATAAGTCGTGTATTAAGTAAATGCGAGATAGAGCACAAGGGGCCAAACCGGGTCACATTCCACCATATGGGCCAACCATAGAAAATACAATTTATTGGGCTACATCACTGGGCCTCAAATAATAAGATGTTAAGCAAATTATAACAATCTCTACCTTCCTTAACATCTTTGGGTTTCATGTGGATTAGGGGTTAACTTCTCCTTATGGTTTCATATGCTCTGTGTACCTGCAAAAATATCCTAAGTTAGTAACAACATTTAGAGGATTTAAACAATCCCTAAATTTGTATAGAGGAAGAACTTTAGTTCCCATATCTACATTGTTATATTTGGTTGAAACCTTTTCAATCTTTATTATCTCATTTTCAATAATATCTCTTATAAAATGAAATTAAACATCTATATGTTTAGTCCTGTCATGAAAAACTGAATTTCTAGTTAGATGTATGGCAGATTGACTATTAGAATACACTGTAGCATTATTATAAGTAGAGCCAATCTCGTTCAATAAAATTTTCAACCAAATATCTTCCTTAACTACATCTGTGGCAGTGATATACTTAGCTTTTGTTGAACATAAAGCAACTATTTTTTGTAGCTGGGATTTTCAACTTATAAAGGTATTATTTAATGTAAACACGCATGCAGAAGTAAATTTTCTGTTGTCACAATTTCCATTAAAATCTGAACCAACAAAACCTTTTAGTTGTATTCCAGTTTTACAATTATTGAACATCAGCCCTACATTTGTAGTCCGTTTTAAGTATCTAAGTAGCCATTTCATTGCTTTCCAATGATACTCACCCGGGTTACTCATGTATCTACTCAATACACTTAAAACAAAAGCAGGATCAGGTCTTGTACAGACCATAACATACATAACAGAACCAATAGCATATGCATGAGGAACGTTATCCATTCTACTATTTTCCATTTCAATTTTAGGACATTGTTCAGTAGTGAATTTATAGTGACAACCTAGAGGTAAGGTGACATCCTTTTCTTCATTCATAGAAAATCTATTTAGTATTTTTAGAATATATGACTGCTGTGTGAGAAACAAGGTATGATTAGATCTATCCCTTTTAATCTCCATACCCGGAATTCTTTTGGCTGATCCTAAGTCCTTCATCTCAAATTCTTATTTTAACTTTTGCTTAATGTTATTTATTTCAATTACATCACACGCAGCAAATAACGTATCATCCACATAAAGCAGTAAATAACAGGAATTTGGACCTCCACTTCCTTTATAATAAAAATATAGATCATATTCACTTCTATTAAAGTCAAGACCTTTGATGAAAGTATTAAATTTGATATACTGTTGTCTTGGTGCTTGTTTTAAACCATAAAGAGATTTCTGCGATAAACACACACAGTTTCCTTTCCCCTTTTCTTCAAAACCTTTTTGTTGAGTCTTGTAAATTTTTCATCTAAATTTCCATGCAAGAAGGCAGTTTTCACATCCAATTGTTCCAATTCAAAATCAAATTGTGAAACAAATACAAGCAAAATTCTTATAGAGGTGTACTTGACTACAGGGGAAAATTTTCGTTGTAGTCAATTCTCTCTCTTTGGTTAAAGCTTTTAGCAACTAATTTGGCCTTAAACCTAACATTTTCAGTTATAGGATCCCCTTCCTTTATATTATAAACGCATTTGCATTCAATAATTTTTCCCCCTTTTAGTTTATTTACAAAGACCCAAGTTTTATTTTTCATTAAGGACTCTTCTTCCATGGCTGCCTACTAGGAGTTTGAGTCGTTGCTCTTAATTGCTTCTTCATAAGTTGCAGGTTCATTTTCCAATGAGTTTTGAACATTTAGTGCAGAAATAAGTCAAGCACCCGTCATGAATCTCCTTAGTGGACTCGACACGTGTCGTGTATTGATGGTAGATACCAACTGAACGTCGGACCCACCACCAAGGCAACCTTAACTTACTTGACTATTCACTATATCTCAGAGGAGGCCTTATTACTCTTCTTATTCTGTCCCTAGCCAAATGATAGTCTTCTAAGGAATCTGCAGGCTGTTCTCATTTAGGTTCAGGTTCTATGCCTTTCCCTAATCCAGGCACTACCTCAGTCTGATCCTCATTTCTAATAGTCAAGTCAATTGGGAAAAGTTCAGCTTGCATAAAGTATTTGTTTTGATCTTTTTTCTATGTCAGCAGTTGATTTTTCTTTAATGCAGGGCATTTCTGATTCATTAAAGACTACATTTCTACTTATTACAACACTATATCCTCCCTAACCTCTCAACCAGATTCTATATCCTTTTATGCCTTCCCCATATTCTAAGAATACACTTTTTTGTAGATCTTAGCTCAAGTTTTGCTTCACTTTGGTGTATATAAGCAGCTCAGCCAAAAAATTTAAGTTTGGAATAGTCAATAAAATGTCCATTCCAAGTATGATCAGGGGTATCATAATTCAGGAATTTAGTGGGATATTTATTTATTAGATATGAGGCAGTTTTAACTGCCTCCTCCCAAAATAACTTTGGAAGACATGAGCTTATCAACATGCACTTGACTCTTTCTAGAAGGGTCCTATTCATTCTTTAGGCGAGTCAATTTTGTTGTGGTGTGTAAGTTACAGTCCTATGTCTAAGGATCTCATTATCTCTACAGTACTTATCAAATTCTTTATTGCAGAACTCAAGGCCTTTATCAGTTCTAAGGGCTTTAACCTTCTTGTTAACTTGATTTTCAACAAGAGTTTTCCAAGAAACAAAATTTTGCAAGGTATCAGATTTGTTTTTCAAAACCACAACCCAATTATTCCTTGAAAATCATCAACAATTAGGAAACAGTATTTAAAACCAGTGTGTACTTACAGAAGCTGATCCCCACAAGTCAGCATGTAAATAATCAAGAACAATTTTAGATTTATGGATACCAATAGCAAAAGGCAATTTTTTCTGCTTTCCATATATGCAATGTTCACAAAAAGACACTTTTTCAATTTTATCATTTCCTAAGAGACCTTGTTTTTTAAGGACATGCAGATTTTTATCACTTATGTGTTCGAACCTTTTATGCCATATTTGAGAGTTGTCTGGTAAGTAGACAGTAGCAGCAGCAATAAATTGATTCTTATGTAATATAGCTTTCATGACATATTCCATTTGATTTTTCTACTCGAATGGTATTAGCAAGATTATTTTGGAGTGTCGAAACACCTTTATTTATGATTGTGCTAAAATATTCATCATCAAGTGTGCCTAAAGAGATTAAGTTTCTCTTTAAGTTAGGAATGTATCTAGTTTTGTTTAAGGTTTGCACATTCCCATTATCTAGTTTTAAAACAATTTTTCCTATTCCTTTAATCTTGCATGAAAAATCATTTCCCATAGTTACTTGTCCTCCATTTGTTTCATAAAATTCAGTGAAGTACTCTTTATAGGGTGACATATGAAAGTACACTGCAGAGTCTAATATCTAGTCATCTTTGACTGTGGTTTGACAAGTCACATAGATTTGTCCATTTGAGGCTGCTGTTTCTTCATAAGCTATAGCAACCTTATTTGCATTTTTCAGTTCCTTAATTCTTTTTATACAATCTTTGATGTAGTAGACCATTTTTTGACAAAAGTAACATTTCCTACCTTTAGTCTTACTGTCGTTCTTATTAAATTTGGATATACCCTTTTGAGAGGTACTATAATATTCTTTTGGTTCACCAAAATTTTTAGTCATATATTGATTATTATTCTTCTTAAAGGAATTAGTACCTTTTATATTGTAACCTACTCCAATTATGGAGGTGTTTGAATCACTCTTTAGTTCAAGTTCCTTATTCCTTAAAAAAGTCATAATGTCATTAACTGTGACAATAGTTTTCCCATATTTAAGGGCATGTTTCACTTTTTTATATTTCTTAGGTAAGGATGACAGTAGAGCCACAGATTTTTGATAATCAGATAAAGTCTCACCACTATTAGTGATATCCTGAGAGAGTTTATTAAATCTATCAAGATTAACTTCAAGATCATAGTTAGGCTCAAATTTGAAATAGAAAAATTATTTCTACAAGTAACATTTTTTGGGAAGAGTCTTAGTTTGATAAAGAGAATCAAGTTTTGTCCATATTTCTGCTGTAGTCTTAGTTTTTCCTACCTCTCTAATCACACTATCTGATAAATGCAAGAAAATTGTGCTCGATGCAATTTCATCTTGATCAGTCCTCCTATTTTCAGTAATTTCTGTACCCCATGATTCATCTATATGTTTCACACATCTTTGTTGCATTAAAATAACCTTCATTTTCTAACTCCATATACTAAAGTCTCATTTACCATTCCATATCTCAATATCAATTTTTGTACTTTCCATGATTTTTTTTCCTGTAAAATTAAGATATAAAGTCTAAAGTACACAAAACTGAGACACAATTTATTCACGAAGATATACACACAGAGTGATAATGTGCAATGGTGTCCACACAGATACGCCAATATGCAAATCAGAGAAGGCAGATGACAACAAATAACCCAATCACAAAGTATAATTATCAGAATCAAAGATAAACAATAATCTTGAAGAAACGGTTAAATCTCGTCCCCTCAGATTCCAGGATTCTCACTTGAAACCCTAAACAAAGGAAGAGTAGGGTGGGTTTCAACCAAGATATACAAGTTTTCAACCAAGATATACAAGTTTTCAAGGAAATCACAGAAGGATATAGGGTTTACAAACTCGTTACCAACATGTCTCAGAACACAGTGTAAAATAGTGAATACCAAAACTATTTTACTTCCTCAGAAATTAATGAAGATCAAGCCTTTAAAAAATACAGATCTGTGAAGATCTAGGATTTTGGCCACCCAGAGCACCAAAAAATATTAAGATCGAAGGCTTCCAGCACAGATCGAGCAGCTCTGATATCACTGTTGGTATCTTTAGTCCCAAAAATTAAATCGAATACATCAAACATAGAGAACACAAAAGATTTTTTGACCCGTAGGCTCGGCTATTCATCCAAGAATGGGCTACTCACCACGTTGAGCTTTCACCTAAGTGGCTAACGCTCTAATCCACTAAAATCCAACAAAGTGTGTCAAAATATAAGAATCAGAGATTCAAGAATCACTCGACATAAAGCCGTTAGACTCGACTCACTTTTTCTCTCGTTTACAGATTACACTAAGTAACCAAGAGTTACAGTTCACTCGCGAACAATAAAACTCTACCCATAACATGATCTACACTGGACATCACCAAGAATACCAAAAGACTCAAGATTACATATGAAAACCAAGGGTTTTCAGAGAGAGAGAAATCACAAAGACAAATAGAGACTGAAACCCTAGAATAATCTCAAAAAATGCCAGAAAAACGAGAGAGACTAGAATATAAAAGGTCATAATGCATCCAACGGTTCAGCCAGCAATATATGTCATCATCTCAACTGTTCAATAAATCATGTATTAATTAAATGCGAGATAGAGCACAAGGCGCCAAACCGGGTCACATTCCACCATATGGGCCAACCATAGTAAATACAATTTATTAGGCTACATCACTGGGCCTCAAATAATAAGATGTAAGCAAATTTTAACATTATCTAAATTATACTATTATAAATTTTACAATATTTTTTCCATTAATAATATTAAAATGGAAAAGATTATGTTGCTTTATTCTTTATTACAATACAAAATTTCATAATATATTTTTTATTATTCAAAAGCTGTAGAATAATTAAGATATTAATGCCCGCCTTGTTAATAATTTAGTAGGTAGTAGATGCTTTTCTACAATTTATTATTTTCATGATGAACTTTTCTTTATCCTAATTTAACTTTAATATTTTGGTATTGTAAGTAATTTTATTTAGAAGTTGATAATTTAAAAACTGGAGTGGATTTCATTTCGTTTTTCACCGAATTCAGTAATTAATTTTGTTCCCAAATTAATAATTTGGACGAATAGAGAAATTTTGTATCTGTTTAGTGGACAAATTCACATTTTCTATGAGATTATGTACTACAAACCAATTTCACTGCCAAACCAAGGAGATGAGATCGCGGCAAGCAAAATAATAATAACTTCTTGAAAATGCGGTCTCATTACTTATTTTTACTTATACAGTAAAACAAAACCTTGTTCTAAAGAATTTACAAAAAACAAACAATAAATTTAGATATTATGTTTAAATTATAAATATCATATAGTTAAATTAGATAAACATGCTATATTAAAATTGGGTTGCGACCAAAACTGTCAATGTACATAGTAAAATAGGGTCCCGAATTTAAAGTTGGCATAAAGCTCTCCAATTTATTAAGGAAGGCCCTGATTGTGATAGAAAGAATTAGTCGGATTGCTAATTAGTGCCAATATTTATAGATTCGTAAAATTGGCAATTGGTAATTTATTTACTGGAGGATAAAATAAAAGTGGAGGAATAACTAATTCGAGTGTTTCTAATTGTTGTTGTTTTACATTTTTTGTTGTTTGATGAAATGTTTTATTCAGTTTTTCTTTCATTATTTTGAGCTGGCAGAAAAAGTAGAAGTGCAAAACTTGGTGAAGGGAGAGAGAAACGTACCACTGATAATTGATTTCTATGCCACCTGGTATTTTGATGGCTCAAGAACTTGAAATGGTAGGTTTAGATATTTACGTGACTTAAGGAAAAAATTGATTAGGGAAATTAGTTTCATTCTTGTTCTGCATGAGATTGGTATTAGTGTGCATTTATCAATGCTTTGCATTTAAATGTATGATTGTTTCTACTTATTTCATACTAATATAACTATTGAATAATAGGATATGGTGTTCACTGATGACACCAAGCAATAAAGTCCAGCCATGAATTCAAGAAAAAATGAAAAATGATTACGGGCATGGTTGTGGGGTGACCACTATGTTCCTTTCACTGACTTCATCGAACTTGGGAGTGCTCTTTCCCGAATTTACATGCTTTTTAGAATACTAGTGAGTGAACGTGTGTTGCATGTCAATTGGTTCATGTTTAAAATAAGCGTATGTAAATTTTAGAATAATTCTTTTATAAATTTGAAAGGCATTCATAAATTCATTGAAATTGACTTTTTTTTCATCAATTTTCTTTGTATATTTCTTATTTTTCATATAAACATTAGAGAATTTGCATATATTTGTACCAGGCATTTCCCTGTACAAAAGTTTGTGATAAAAATTTTTATGTGGAATATACTTCTCTATATATATTAGCTCAAACTAAAATATGATTGAGCATACTCAAATTTTCACTAAGATATGTAACATAACAATATCTACACTATTGCATTAAAAATGGTTTTCATGTTGAGAGGCACTATGCAGAATCATAAATTATGGCTTAATATGTTAGATGCGATTTCATGTATTCTTTCAAAGACCTTATTTTGTAAGATTACAAAAACGTAATTGAACATTAAAAAATAATGTAGACATGGGCACAATCATAAAGGGAGAAGAATTCTTCAAATTTTTTAAAGTTTAATTAAAAAGAATTTTAAATCGAACAAAAAATTATTTATAATATGAAGAAAAAAGAAATTTTAAAACAATTTTCGAAAAATATAATAAAAACAAAACAAATTAAACAAAAGAAAGTTACGAAAATTAAATAAAGAATAAAGAAATATTATTTAATTAAAATTGAGAAAAATAAGTTTTTTCATAAATAGAAAAAATTAAAAAGAATTTCAATTTTTTTTTTATTGTGGAAGCAAAAACGACGTCATATTGTTTTCAATCATATCTCCATTTTCACACTCTAATTCACTGCAACCATCACCTCTACTGCAATATTTCTCCATTTTCACACATCATTTCATTTCATCCAATCCAAAATTAATAAACAAAATGATTTAATAAATTAAAGGAAAAAAAAGAATTGTAGGAAAAAAAAAAGATTATTATAAATTTTTTTAATTAAATTGAGATAATCAAAATTAAAAATAAATATTATTTTTAATTAAAATTAAAAAAATTACATTTTTTGATAAAATGAAAATAATTAAAGGAATTTTAAATTGAAAAAAATATTTATAATATGAAGAAAAATGAAATTTAAAAAAAATTCAAAAAATATATAATAAAAACAACACATATTAAACAAAAGAAAGTTACGAAAATTAAATAAAAAATACATAAATATTATTTAATTAAAATTAAAAATAAATAAATTTTATCATGGAGAGAAAAGAATTAAAAAGAATTTTAAATCGAAAAAAAATATTTATAACATGAACAAAACAAATTTAAAAAAATGAGAAAAAAGAAACAAAAAATAAAATCCTGGAGAACTCCAAACATCCATCATAGATGGAGATTTCTCCAAATGATGGAGGTTTTCTCCTATTCTAATAATAATAATAATAATAATAATAATAATAATAATAATAATAATAAATAAATAAATAAATAAATAAATAAATAAATAAATGAATAAATAAATCTTAAATTTGATGAAGCGGATAAAAATAGAAAAAGCAAAAAAAAAAAAGAGATTATTATAAAGTTTTTAATTAAATTGAAATAATTAAAATTAAAAATAAATATTATTTTTTAACTAAAATTGAAAAATTATATTTTATCATAAAATGAAAATAATTAAAAGAATTTTAAATCAGAAAAAAATATTTGTAATATGAAGAAAAAACAATTTCGAAATAATTTTCAAATAATATATAATCAAAACAAAACAAATTAATCAAAAGAAAGTTAAAAAAATTAAATGAAGAATATATAAATATTATTCAATTAAAATTGAAAAAAAATTAAGTTTTATCATGGAGAGAAAAGAATTGAAAAGAATTTTAAATCCAAAAAAAAAATTATTTATAACATGAACAAAATAAATTTTTACAAAAACAAAAATGAAAAACAAATTCCAAGATGAAAAAAACAGAACCTCAAACGTTCATCCATGATGGAGGTTTTTTTTTTGGGGAAAACCTCCATCATGATTGGAGGTTTTGGAGAAAACCTCCATCATAATTGGAGGTTTCTTTTCCCAAAAACCTCCATCCAAGAAAAACCTCTCCAAAGCTCCATCGAAATATAAACATATGGACTAATTTAAATGCCATCTTCTTCAGGACATAAAATTCATATGCTATTTGTGATATTAAATAATTTAGACATATCTAGGCATGAAATTTTGAAACATTAAATCAAAAATCAAATAAACTCTTTGATAGAAAAAAAAATCTCCAAACTTCAAAATATTAATCATCTGATAAAATACCTAAATAAACAAGAGCTAGCAGCACGGAGTTCCTGTTGGATGGAGCTTTGCTCAGCTGCACTTATTTTAAGTCAAATTCATCAATTTAAAATCTAGATTTCTCTACCAATTCAAATCAAACTAAAGTATTAAATTCTCCAAAATTTCATCAATTCAAAAAAATAAAAATAAAAAATCACAAAACAAAAAGATAAATAAAAAGGAAACTTACTTAAACCAGCAGTCTGCAACTCGATTTCGATTTGATTTCAAGGAAGAAGAAAAAGGAACCTCATGTATACAAAAGCTTGCAATGCTGGTTTCAATTAAAAAGAAAATTGTATTAGATGTATACAATCTATTTTATTTTAGATTAGACTAAAAAGAATGGAACAAAATACCTAAAATGCATGTCGATATCTAAGGAATTGATGAACCCGTAATAATAGCACGTGCAATTGAGCAAATTATAATTCCGAATTTTTTGATTTCTGGGAAGAATGGAAAAAAGATGACGAGTTGTAGAGGAATGGTCGGTTGAGTGAAAAATGGAGAAATGGTATGGTTACATCTAGTTCACCCAACGCAATAAAAAATAAATAAAAGTACAGGACGATATATATTGCGCGACACGTGTCCAACCAATACTTTCGCTCTTTTATAAATGTAGGATTTGTAGACAATTCTCATGCCTATGTCAGCATCTCCAATATTTTCTCTCAATTTTCCCTAGAAAATATGTGAAATGCGATGAAGTATCTGTATATGAGTTGGATTTTCTTTTTATTGCTGGCAACATTGAAATCTACTCTAGATATGTATTTACAATACAGCGCAGTTATACTACCTGTTGACCCTGCGAATTGGACTCTCCACTTAGCCAATGGAGAGCTACTACACGTATTTCTCTCTGCGAGCAATAGCAAATAGTCAGGCATATACGGTTGGTACTAGCGGTGGTGGTTGTGGTTGCATACACTCCGACGATCAACTCAGTCAGCGGTGGTGGCGACGACGATGCCAGAATGCGCAATACCCAAGGGAGGAGAAAATACGTTAGCATGGGTGTGGAATGCTTACCTTACTCTTGGCCAAGACCTTGGTATTATAGGCAAAGGGCAACGCTAGATACATGACACGTGTAATAATCTGACGGTCGAAGGTGTCTGGTGCTTAGGCATCCATGAATCGCTTCCTAGGTTGGCGGGCAATTTATTCAGGTACTGAATTTGAGCTGATATGTGGCAGAAATGTCACGTCAATCATTCTCTAAGATATAAAGGAGATTTGGTCAAAAGATCTCTGGAATTGACGGCGGAGAAGTAATGCTGTTTTTGCTTCTCGTGGCCATGACTTGGTCGACTAGGCTCGGCTCAGCACATGCACTTCAAAGTCAACGCTTCGGACTGCATCACTTCGATTACTCACCTTGGATAGCGCGTATGCGCTTCGGCATGAACCGAGGTGGAGGGCTAACGGTGGATTTGACTACTGCATCACTTCGATTGGTCACCCCAGAAGCTCGTATACACTTCGACACGAGTCGAGATGGAGGACGTAACAGTGGTTCATCATGCGTGGACTTTAAAGATCGATCATGAGCGTATGGTTGGTATTGGCTAATCTCGTCGAGGTGTGGATCCACATGGGACGAAGCATGAGAGTTAGCAGAAGCTTAGATAATTTTGCTAATCCCACCGAGGCGTGGACCTAAAGGAGACGATGCGTGGGAGTTAGCAGGAGCTTAGATAAGTTTGGCTAATCTCGCCGAGACGTGTACCCACAGGGGACGACGCGTGGAAGTTAGCAGAAGCTTAGATAAGTTTGGCTAATCTCGCCAAAGCGTGAACCCTTTGACGCGTGGGAGTTAGCAGGAGCCTAGATATCTGGCTAATCCTGCCGAGGTATGGACCTACAGGGGGACGACGCATAGGACTTAGCAGGACATTTCAATAAATGAGCCCATCTCAACTGAGGCATTAACCTACATGGGACTATGTGTGGGAGATTACTGAAGCTTGGTTGTCTCCGAAGCATGCTGGAGTAGGTAATAATTTGAAAGCTCTCGCGTATTTCCAAGAACAGTTGGTTGTGAAGCCTATTCCCCAAAAAAGGCTGGTGCTACTAATCATGGTAGACGACCGTTGAGGCTCGAGGCGACGCACCTTAAGGCTTTGTGGATGTCACCGCTGGATCTTGTGCATTGATCAAATCTGACGTTTCATTTTAAGGGTGCTGTTCATGCTGCGATTTACGGTCCAGATTAGTTTGATTTGAATTCAACGATAGAGATCTACCCAAGCTTCCTAAAAAAGCGTTGTTTTCCATTTTGAAGTTTTTTACTTTGGCAATTCTGAAATCTCTTGTGTTCTTCATCCTTCTGCGTTGTTTGTCAAATTTTCGACGACATTTTCGTGTATTAGGATGTTTTTCGATGACTGTGAGTAGACTCCGTTCAACTTTTCCGACGATAAACTTCGTTTCCAGCTTATTTTCGTAAGTAAGAATAAGTTTTTCGTTTTCGACTTTTGTAGAAATGGATTCTGAGATGGTTGGGCCTTTCGGTCATGAAGTATGGGAGGTCAGGTTAGATAACCTAATTGTGTTTAGTTCGATCGAGGTGCCAGAGGCCATAATAGATGGGGAGAATATCTGGACATGACCAAATAGCCCCGTAGATACTTCATTGCACTGGGGGCATCTGATTACCCTTCTAAGTTAACTTCCATTGACCTGTTAAGCTCCGAACGGAGTATAGGATTCGAGATAGTGTGGGTCTAATTGTGCCAAACCCAGACGAGTGAGCCTATTATCCCTGGCTGGGGTGCATGGCTGTGAGTGAGGCAATCCTTAGGGCGTAGTTGGGGTTACCTGTTCTCTCTTTCTTCCGTTTCGTCCTTAGGTCTTATGGTTTGGCCCCCACCCAACTAAACCCGAACTCTTGGAGTCAGATGATGGGGTCTTGAACGTTGTGGAAGGAGGCGTCGTATGGGGTAGAGATGCCTTTCTTGATTTTCTAGACCCTCTACATCCTAAAGGTAACCGTGGGTGATAGGACGAAGGGATGGTAATATCTAACATCTTGAGGGCCCACACTCCATTTGTAATTGACCTGTCGAGCTCCATCAAAGATTGGAAAAGCTCATGGTGCCGGACCTCAGGGAGATGGGATACAATGGAGGGAGACCCCTTGATGCCTCTGATGGTCCCTATAAAGTATAACACATTATTTTGTAAAAAGCTTCGATTTTTTGAACATTCTCGCCTCAGCTCATGTTCTAACTTGATCTTGGTTTGTGCAACTGCTCTTTCTCGGTGTGAACTGTCCATTGAGGACATCGACACAACCTACATGATCTACCAGCTCCTACTGAAGAGCCAATCTTATCACGAGCTGATAAGGAAGAACATTTACTTTGTCAAAAATGAGATTATGTCTTTCCGAGGTAAGTCTGTTCAACCCGTTTGTTGCAAACGCTGAGGTCTTCAAACTGTAATTTAAAGTTTTCATTGTAGAAGACTTCAACAAGAAAAGGCCTTTTGAGGCCTAATTTTGCTACCATCAAGCGCATGATGGCCAAGGCAAAAGCTCTGAAGACCTCATCCTCCATCTATAAGCAGCAAGCTGAAGATCTCCTTGTTGCTAGCAAAAAGCTCCCTCCTAGAGAGGAGGAAGAGAAAGAAGAGCACTTGAAGAATACGGGGAAAAATTGTCGGGCCATCGTCAAGGGCCCCTACTGTGGCGAGGCCAACCACGCTTCAAACAACGATCCCCACCAGGGTCGTGATAAAGGAAAGGGCAGCCCCTCTGCTCGAAACTACAGCTCAACCGACTTTAACCTCCACTCCTGCCACTAAAACTGCTACTCAACCACAAGAGCAAGGGAGGAGGATAAGGCCTCACTTAGACAAGGAAGAGGACTTTTTGGAGGTGAACTTGGACAAGCTCGTTAAGGAGGTGTTGGAGGCACTAACTTTGTAGACTGTGGCTGTGGCTCTGGTCCACCAAAAGTACTGGACCAAGACTTGGAGGGATCGCACATCTTCATGCATCATCGAAGACCTAGTAGTGGCTAATAGTGCCTATATACCCGGGCCCTAAGCACTAGCATCCGGTTGGAAGGCCTCGTCAAAGATCTAAGGGCAAAGAACATTAATCTTGCCCAAAGATTGGAGAAGGCAGTTTTATACGGGGGACGAGGTACGAGCTACTCGAGCCAAGGCTGAGGAGGAGGAGAAGAAGAAGAGGGAGGAGTTGGAGGGGTAGCTTGTGAAGTTTGAGGCCTCCTCAGAGCAGCTGAAGAAAGCTCTTCATGAAACGGAATGTCAAGTTGCTGCTCTGATGAGGCGGCTTGACTAATCCAACGAGTATCACCACCTCGCGGTGGAGGCCCTAGACGCCTCCAATAAAGAGGAAGCTGAGCTGCGGCAAAGGGCGGAGGCCCAAGTTGAGGAGATTGAGTCCCTCAAAATTGAGGTGAAGGTAGCTGGCAAATCAGCCGTGCAGAATTTTATCAACCACTTCGAGGAGTACGAGCTGTACAACACTTTTGCCAACTATTGGGCCTCCTGGAACGCCCAGACCATCTTGCAGTGCCTTAGGGAGGTCTACCCATGATTTGAACTATGTGGCAGAGACTAAGAACCACTTGGAACCTGGTAACCTATAAAAATGCATTTTAGTGTGTAACGCCCCAAGTTTTCATAATACCGAAGCGTTATCAAAAATATTCATTTTTTCTTTAATTTGGCATAGCAAAAGATTACAATAAAATTCTTTAATAAATAATAACTGCGACATTCATAAATTTAAATTAAACATAGCAATTGTATTTGGAAAATAACATTAAACATGTCTTAAAATAAATTAACAAATAATTATGAAGGTAGAAAAATTTATGCTTTGTTACTACGATCTTCTTGGTAGCCCACATCACCGCCCTACCACAAAACCAATCGACCTGAACTAACCTGTAAAAATTTATAAGAGTGAGTATTCGAGAACATCCAATAATATATGTGTAGTTTCCGTATATATAACAATAAAAATTATACTTCAGATCATCTGATCTTATGGAGTATATCGGTGACCAAACGACACACCCATCTTAGGTCTTCTTATAATCCTGTAAGATTTCATACTCTTTAAAAAAAAAAAAAAAGAATGTCTGCTGGCAATCCATGCATTTTTAATTGAACATAAACGCATAAGGAAACGAAAACACTTACACTTAAAATATCTTACTTCATTATTAAAATATATAAAAGGTATTTGAATGCACACGCCTAAAATCTTTTCAAAGCTTTAGTGAATAATGGTTGCACAATGACTTCTTGTCTTCTAGCTCCCAAAAGTGCCCTCTCTCTCTCTCTCTCTTTCTCTCGTGTGTATAACTTTTAGTGTGGAGAAATATAGAACCATTGTGTAGTATTTATAGTAACAAAAAGTGGTTGAGTTATAATAGAAAACATGTATCCTATAGGATAAAACCTAGTTTAGATATTTGGATTATATTTTAATAACATATTCATAGTTATCCAAATAGGATACTAGCTATCACATCAAATATACTAGAAAAGCATTCTAAATCCTTTACGGACACAATCAAAAGTTCAATAGTAACGTATAAATTAAAAGTTCGCTGAGATTTGTGAGCTGTATATTTGGATGAACCAAAAACAGTAAGAAAATTGGTTTTCTTAAAATACAAAACTGAAGAGGTTTACTATTCTTCAACTAAATCTAGCAAGAATCTGTTCCCTCAGTCTTGGATCATGCACAGGTCCATAAAACAGTCTTGGATCATGCACAGGTCCTTAAAATTAAGATATCATATGCCTTCTTGATTATGTGATTTTCTTTTGTATAAGTCTTTGAAATGGAAACTGTGAGTGTACTTGTTTTTAAAACGTATCAAAAAACTTCATTTTCTTGCAATATGTGATTAAGCTTAAACGTGAATTAAATAGCTTGTTCTTGACCTTGAGGTTTTGTTAAATTACTTCAGTTTTGTAACTTAAAATCTTGTGTCAGGTTCACTAAATCGTGGGATGATGTTATTTTGGTCGATTTACGATGATTTTTCATTTAGCCATTGAATTGGAGTCGTAGTTTTACTCTATATCGGAGAGCTATGTTAACCAGCCTGGACCTCATTGTTAGCTCTATTGTGAATCTGTGATCCAAAAGGTGAGCAGAGGATGAGCATAATCAATAGAAAGACATTGTATTGGAACTGTACGCTTGCACATTGATTCACAGCACATAGATACATAAACAAACATACGTGTATGTTTATTATGTTTTACCTGCATGCTAAGCTTTAATGCATTTTAGGTAAGTTGCCACCAATAGGCTATTAGCGGTAAATAATTAAAACAAACATTAGTCACCTAGCAAGTAGATTCCTATCTTTTGCATGTGATGCTTTTGTATGTAAGTTGGCTAATTCTGCTCCAGGATTTGGGATGGACTGTTGACAATACACAGTTGTAATGTGTTGTTCCAAATACGATGCAGTAAACTATTTAGTACTAAATTAATTGTCAGCAACTAAGATAGAACTGGTTGAGAGAAGTTTTATAATTTAAATAGTATAAAATGTTGTAACTGAAATTTAAATAAAGGTGATAATAGAATTGTATGTTGGAGATATTTTAAATTTCATCTTCATTAATATTGATCATTATACTATTGTGACTAATGGAGGTGGGACCTCAGGAGGAAAAAATTATGCAGTCATGATACTCTGCTCCATGGGAAATTTGTCTTGTGATTATGTTAATTTAGTTTGTCTGTTCTTGAAAAAAAAAAAAAAAAACATATTTGCTTAGATGGAAAATAAAATATAACAAATAAATTTAAGTGACAATTTAAACTTACTTAATTGTCAATTGAGTCCTTAAAGTTGGTTTACAAATTTCCCATATGGCATGTTTATTTTCTTCCAAGATACAATGCAAGTATCTTAACTCTTACAGTTATGGAAAAAATATTTTGCGAATGTTTAATAAGAATATTTGGATCTATTGATGGATTGAAGTCATGAATGTGTGAGTTAATAAACATGTGCATCAATTATCTCCTAACAATATTTAATCCTATCGAAAGAGGTAAATTGTAAGATCATATACTTGCTCAATTCAAGTTGGATATCCTTGAAATATGGGGGTATTAAATTATTTAATAGAGTTTCTTTTCTTTGGCTAATGTTCGAAGAGATGTTGGATGAATATCGAATTGTCATATTTTTATTTAAATCTATCTAAGTTATTCTTATTTATTGCGACACTAACATTTTGTGAAAGTGTTTATAAGTATTTGTAGACATGGAAAATTTCAAAGAAACTCCACAACGATGGATATCTTTGGAATGTGGAGATGTTTAAGGTAGATACACCTTATATTTTTCCAAACTGTAAATTAACTCTTGAATAGAGTCTAAAAACGAATTTGAAGATTACAGGTGAAATGCAAGAGCTCAATGGATGCATTTTCCCAAATGTGTTACTAGAAGCCAATATCAGAAATTTTATTATAATTATATATGTGATATTGACATTTTGAAAAATTCTTATGTGACTTTGTGGATATGCAGGCAGGTGAAGAAGAAAAGCTTTGCAAATTAATGGTACCAATTTATTATCCAAGAGGGACGTGAATATACGTAGTCCGAGATGGACATACATAAATCATCGAGGGGGATGGGCTTAACCCCATAAGGGAGTCACCTCCGGGAGTAACCTAACCTTTGTGATTGAAGATCCCATGAAGAAGGTTTAATGTGGTAGAAACAACCCGTACTGCATGACTTGTATAGCACTATCTTATTTGTGCTCATCCCTATGGTGATATAATGCTAATAATAATGTGATGTTAGGAAAAGTTTACCCTAAATGAGTACAAAGGCGAAAATTCTCACGAGGTGTGGGTCACACACACCCTTAGAGGACTCACCTATGTAAGAGTTGGCATGGAACCGTGGCTATGAGATTGAGTTATTCCCCAGAGACTCTTATTAGAATCAAGATTAGAGCGTATGGTCATTAACAGCTCTACCCGCTATGAATTGAGCCTAAATCGATACTGTGTGTTGAACAATTGAAGTTTGGCCGAAGGGACCTAATTTAAGGCTTAGTCCATTATGGCTCCCTCAAATGGAAATTGTTATCACTAAGTGAGGTTCAAATCCAAAAGACACCAATACTTACTGCACTGTATAATGTTGCCACTATATATAATATATTTCTTTATTTTGAACAATTAAAACTTGTGGGGGATTGTTGTAACTTAAAATAAGTTTCAACCTTTCAAAAAAATTAAAGCACTTCGATTTTAATTTTTAAAATAAAATTAAAACATATGGTAACTTATATTTTAATAGTTTAATAATGGTTTAATTGTGGGGGTTAAATTTATCCCTATAAAAGGGAGTTCTTTCATTGAGAAAAAGAACTTGAGATACAAAGAAAAATAAAATACTACATCCATATTTTATACTTTATTTCTTTAACCACTTGAATATACATTTTATGTTCAAACATTTTTGACAATTCGATAAAGGCTCGTTTCAATTATCTCTCTATGGTCGTGCACATAGGAGGAGAGCCACATGAATTTTATCTTGCAGTCGTATAGTGTCGAAAAAACCTACACGAAGGGGAGGCGACACGACTTTAGGACAATGTCTTCGACCTGACTTCCCAAGGCTAGCTTTTCTAACCTTCCTCTCATGTTTGTATTATTATTGAATTATATTACTTACAAGCTTATGTTTAAAAGAGTTATGTTAATTAATATTTTTATTTACACACAAATCACCAATTTTTCGAACACAATTTACATATTTTGTTCAAATGATGTGCCTTGTGTTACTAATATGCCAAACTAGTAGATGTAGTGAATCGTAATTAAAAAAATTAATATTTTTGACTTTGGGAATTGCCACTCCATTCAGAGATGATGTAGCCAAGGCTCTGTATTTTTAGGACGACTCCCTAGTGAAACAGACCCACATCAGAAGGAATATCCCATTGTATGTAAAATTCATTCTA
Organism: Olea europaea var. sylvestris; assembly: GCF_002742605.1. Classification (NCBI taxonomy): domain Eukaryota; kingdom Viridiplantae; phylum Streptophyta; class Magnoliopsida; order Lamiales; family Oleaceae; genus Olea; species Olea europaea. Next base: position 16,640,102 of record NC_036251.1, read on the forward strand.
AAATATGAGTAATGCTACATGTATATCAGGGTGTCAATTTCCTTTACATGGATAGAGATCTATTTCGAATAAAATATAACTTATTCAAAGTGGGCTCCCCTCCATATGAGGGGGGTGGATACCTCATTATGTACAACAGTAGAAGTAGCATATCCGCTGGAATATATATTAATACTACCTTAGGATTTGTTCCTCCACCTTCCTTTACTTTGCCACTTCGAGCAATGATGGAAAATTGCTTGAGCTCAACCTTGACCCCTTTTGATGCTTTTACTTGGCATACTAAGCAGCAGTTGTCAATGAAAAGAAAACTAAAAGAAATATATTCTCAAGAAGTCAAAAATTACAGAGACGTCGTGAAGCCTTTCATCTTTGTAACTTAATAATCATCTCTCCAAGTTTGCATGCATTATTCATAGGCATATTCTTACAGAGATGTCATGAAGTCTTTCGAGCCACTCTTGCATGCATTATTCATAGGCATATTCTTCTGTTCATAAGGAGGAATGAATGAACATGTCTTCTGCAGCATGAGCTGGAGAGAGAGCCAAGGCCATGAGGAAAGTCGTTATTCCTACCAGAAACAACATGAGCAACACTGGAGGCGGCAATAGTGGCGCCAAAATTGGTGGCAAAACCAGTAGCGACGTCATTAGGATGGAAAGAACCACCGACCACTGTTTAGGAAATTGTTTCTTTCGATTTAAAACTACCGCAAGTGTACGATTCGTTAACAAGTAATAAAGTGGATTAAATGAGTCCGAATATCGTCCTACAAAGATTGATTGGTTCAATTTTACCTATCGTCGCCTTAAACGAAACTAAATGACTAAAGTGAATGTGAACTTAATTAAAACCCTAATTTTGGAAAGAAAACCCTAATTATGCAATTTTTATGATTGAATTAAATTAAATAAGTAAAACAATATTTTTAACATTCTAAAATGAAATCAAATGTTGAGAATGCACGTTTGTTGTAATCAATAGAAATTAAACACACTAGGATCACGATTTTCTATGCAATTATCACTTTAAAACCCTAATTTCACAATATGACAACACACTTCAATTGTGACGAATCAATGCTCTTAAGTCTATCCAATACTCTCTCTCGAGATTTATCGAACCTATTTCTACATACCACCGGCCTATATTTCTATAACAAGTGCATATGTAAAAATGAATGTAATTTTATGAACACGTAAAGATTCACATAGGGCATAGCGGTATATTTCTATCCCCTATCAGACCCCACGAAGATTTATATTATGTCGAACTTATTCAAATTCTCTCGAATGTAAGAATAAATCACCCAAACTCACACAATTACGGGCTCTTAATTGCGGAAAAAATAATTGCATATAAATCATTCAAAACAATATAAATATGTCTTAATGTCAAATTGCAAAACTAGAAAATTAAAGATCAAATTACATGATACGTCGATCTCCTAGCACATAAAAATCTAGCCTAACATAGTTAAAATAAAAGAATACATCAGATTTTGAGTAAAAGGCATCACGGGGTTATGAAATCTTGAGAAATCTTGAAGCTCTTCGTGTAAATCTTCGTTCTTGTGCTCAAAATACTCTCCAAGAAGTGTTTTTCTACCTCCAATATGTTCTGCCTCTTTCTGGACATCTTTTGGTATTTATATCGCGGAAAAATTAGGTTATCAAAAGAGTTTCAGTCGTAGGAGGAAACTACTGAATAGAGTAAAAAAATTTGAAAAAATATTCTCGGGTTGCCTCTATGCGACCGCATAGAGGGGTCGCATAGTGCTACCAACTATGCCAAATTTCTATTTTGGTCCTTGAACTTTCAATCTTCTTCATTTTAGTCCCTTTGCAATTTCTTCTTCTTCCAATTATCTTGTATCGCTTTTGAGTTCATACTTAGCATATTTGCATTCCAGGGCTGCCTTTTAGTTCAACTTTTAAATATTTGCATCCTTAGTCCCTAAACTGTCACTTTGCTCCGTTTTAGTCCTTTTCGGCTCTTTTCTCCTGAATTCTACCATTTCCATAGAAATACCTACATTGCATGAATTCAACGAGATTAAGTCACAATTTAAACACTTTGCTCATAAATAAGTCATGTTTGTGATCTAAATAAGTGTGCAAAAACACACTTATCAACCACCACCCATTGAAGCACTTGATTACCATCTCGATGTAACTCTTTCCATTCCAAAAGTAGTCAAACCTCATACCATAAACCACACACCGTGATATTATAGAATCAATCCATGTTTGATACACACACGTATGGAATAAGTTTATGGGAGAAAAAAGTACTGACTTGGGTGTGGCGTATCTATAGAGGGAAATACAGATATCATGGATGATTGAATTATGGGGTTATTTCTTGCCTTATGGGAAAACAAGGGAAAAAAAGGTGAGAATTGGGGAGTGTGAAAAATAATATAAAAATATATTCCTATAATACACTGGTCGGATTTAGCGTAGTTAGAGGTTTGTGATCAAGGGGTGCTTTTCTGTTTCCGAGTGTTCATTATGCATTTGACGCTGGACTTGCTAATGTACTGATGTTAAAGAGCTACTAGCATCATCTCTCCTATTTTTTTGTGCAATAAATACAGAAGACATAATTATAGGTTTTCTGGTGTATCATTAATCTTAATTTTTAACCATTATTAATAGAATCTTGGAATGAATAGATGATAAAGGTGCTAAATAGGTGTCGACTTAGTTGGGATATCTAAGTGCACATGTTGTTCTCTATCTCCAACAATCCAACACACAGCAGGAACATTAATAAATAAGTATTAGAATATACCTACACCAAACACCAGCAGATTCCAACAGATTCCAGTAGCTTCCGGCTTCTTCCAGATTCCAGCTATAATGTTAGTTACTAGTTTGTTTGTTCTTTTCTCTATTCATACATGATGGTGTATTCATTGTAAATCATTGGATTGTAGTCTTCCAATCCCTCCTTCCATGGAGATTTCTCTTCCTCCTTCTATGGAGTGATTCTTCCTCCTGAAATGGAGTGTCATTTCCTCCTACGGAGTGTATTTTGTTCTCCTTTTATGGAGTTTGTTCTTCTCCTTTATGGAGTTTAATTCAAGTTTTGTCAATCAATAAATTCTAATATGGTTTCAGAGCAGAGTGCTTCCTGCTACTGTGGTTTTTCTAAGAATTAATTCATCTCATTTTTTCGGTGTTCTGCTCAAATGAAGGCCGATCTATGATTTCTTCTATTTTTGGCATAATTCTGAAAAGTTTCATTTCCAGTAGAACTTCAGTTCCTGTAATCAGTAATAAGTTCAGATCATCCAACAATGTGTCTGAAGGAACGTCTTCATCTCTTTTCACAGATTCAATAAATCTGTTGCTTGATCTAATCTTCTTTTAGTGAGTAATTTCCAAATTTTCTCCAGATCTAAGCATATCAATCATCTATCTGCCTCATTCTCAATAAAATTTCTCTTCATTTTCTCCTGAATTTACAAAAGAAATACATCCGAATCAATTCAGATTCTGATGTTACTACAATTTTTGCTCTCGAGTGTTGTAACTCACTCATGACATCTTTGCTTCGATGTGGTCTATTCAATGATGTGATTGAGCTATTTGGTCTTATGATTGATGAACTGATTGGATATGATGAATGCTTCTTCCGGTGCATTTAGTATCTCGAGTGATCGAAATCGAGGGCCAAGGTTTTCAAAGGCTACGAGCAAAAATTTACCTGGAGAGGGCACATCTTCAGGTGTTCATAAAGATGTTGAATCTACTTCGGGCTTTGATATTAGTCAGACTATGAAAATGCTTACAACCCCGTGCTAGATGTTGTTGATTCATACAGAGTTGGTGTTGCTACCAATGTGATATTTGGCCTTGCACTGGGATACAAATCAGTCATCATTCCCCTTTTTGCCATTCGTCTCCAGTATATTTTTTTAATCTTCAAGATGGACTATTGTTGATCTTCCTGGTCCATCTTGAGGGGGGTTTGTTAGAATATACCTACACCAAACACCAGCAGATTTCAGTAGCTTTCGGCTTCTTCCAGATTCCAGCTATAATGTTAGTTACTGGTTTGTTAGTTCTTTTCTCTATACATACAGGATGGTGTATTCATTGTAAATCATTGGATTGTAGTCTTCCAATCCCTCCTTCATGGAGATTTCTCTTCCTCCTTCTATGGAGTGATTCTTCCTCCTTTAATGGAGTGTCATTTCCTCCTATTACGGAGTGTATTTTGTTCTCTTTTTATGGAGTTTGTTCTTCTCCTTTACGGAGTTTAATTCAAGTTTTGTCGATCAATAAATTCTAATAATAAGAATAATATAATTGTCCAAGTTAATAAACTCGGCATACTAACTTGATTAAATCAAGATTAATAACCACCAAAGTCTTTTCCACCAATAGAATCAGATGCACAATTACATGGAAAAATAACCAAAAGTATCTTATACCACAACAATAGGGTATTGATAAAAGTTTTATATATAGGGTAATGGGCATAAATAGATACAGATATAGCCTATAGGTAGATGAAAATATGATCAAATGCAATGTATCTTAGCAGAAGAAATAAAAGATATGATGATAATATAAAATTTCACCATTATCATGATCGTCAAACATGTGTGCATATCTTTAGATTTCATCACCAACAGCATACCTTGCATCGGACGGTGAGGATTCTAAGTTGGTGGGCTTTTTGCTCAACTTCAGAATGCACTGAATTAGGACGCCTGAAATCAATCTCCACCCCCCATATAACCACACTTTTTCCAATGATTCTTTCCAGCATCTTGATTTGATAAAAAAAGAACGTCCTTTTTTCTTTTACTCTAAGGATAATCTATCTTGGTCGAATGAATGGAATTGATGTTTGTTTGTCCAAGCAAGATGAGAAATACATGCTCGATTTTTTTTAATGAACATCACCAACAAGTATCACACTTTTTCTAGGTTGTCGATTTTCATATCCCGCAAATATGCGAATCGTAGCAAGCAATAAAGTAGACCTAAGAGTCCATATATCATTCCCACAAGGATTACTATTTAACAATTGGTAATTATTTCTAACTCTAACGTTACGTACACAACTTATCTAATTTGGGTTTTAAAAATATGAATATGAATGCTAGGACTCGTAATTTTACATATGGGTCCCCTTTAATTCGCCAATCAAGATTCAATACAATGGTAGTGTTCGGATGAATTCTTCTAAAGTATTCAATTTACCCCTCTCGAGTTATCATTGCGCTTATTTAACTTATTTAATCTCATATCTTTATGCGAATCAATTTTAATTAAACGAAATATGAGTTCTAAGAATCATTAACGACTGCAATAATTAGTATAGGCATCTCTACACATTATACTAAATTATCGAATTTTAATATGTAGTGTAAATCTATAATTTACCTCTCGATTCATAATAAATTCACAAAATCATTAAATAATTGGCCAAAGAATTCAAAGCATTAAGAACATAATTAAAATCAACTCATATGCATTTAAAGAACTTGAATAAAAGAAATAAAGGGTTTCACATAGATTACATTGTTCGCCATAACTATGAATTTAGCTATTCATAATAATGAAAAAAAAAAAAGTGTAGAGCTCATAATCGAGTTTTAATATCTTGATCATGGAAAAGACTCAATCTTTGATAAAAACTTATAAACATTGAAAGGAACTTACAATCTCATAAAAAACAACACAACAAAGGAAAATTAACTTTACTTTCATCCTCTTTTTTTGTTTTTTTGTTTTTTTCTTGCAAGCCCCCTCAATAGTCGTAATCAGGAGTTAATAAATATAATCTAAGAAAAAGAATACATAAAATTTATAACCTTTTTCGCATATTTTCTCCTCATATAACCAAAAATAAATTCACTTTCTTCCTAGACTTTATTATTATTATTATTTTTAATGATCAATATTTTCTATATAAACCCCTAACTCATTTCATTTTTTTATTTTATTTTTGTCATAACCGACCAACCCATGTTTGTATATAATCGGTAGAATAACAATTTTGTAATAGAATAAATGAAACATTTTTTTAATTGGAGAAGACTTTGCTAACTTCTTTTTCTAGAACTTTGATGGTTCTATTTTTCCTCCAATTAAATTACGTTACTTTGTTTCAACAATCGACGCTCGGAAATAAAATAGTCAACTTAGGAAGTCGTAGACAAGTTCAACTTATGCCCTTATCTAACCCCTATTAAATTATATTTCATTTTTTTTCTCTCATATTTTCAATCACACAATCTTTTATAAAATAATATTACATATAAATAGAAAACTCTTTCTTCTTTTTCAACCGCTAATTTTTCATAAAAATACTATCCCATCCATTTTTACTTCAAAAAATAGGGTCACATATGGTCATGCAACTTTCACTGCTTTATTATCATTTCCCTTTAGAATTCTATTTTGTTATTAGGGCTCGTTAACCAAAGAAAAAAAAATAGAAATTAGGTAAGCCAAATTTCAATTAATAAAAGTGACTTTAAAAAAATTGTCGAGGTCATACCCATCTCATTCCTTTCGATATAGTGCGAATGATTAAAAAAAAAAAAAAAAAAAAAAAAAAAAA
>NC_036251.1:16647203-16656996 GCF_002742605.1 Olea europaea var. sylvestris
TGCGCTTGAATTCGACATACTGTTTTTCTCCTTCATTACGTAAAATTGTGATTTTTGATAGGATTGGACAAAACTTTCGAACTAAACCAGACCGAATCAGATCCGATCCGCCCGAATTGAACCGAACCAAACCAAACGGTTCTTCTTAAATTAAATACTTGAACAGGTATATGAATCGGGAACCGACGAATTCGGTTCAGTTCTTGGTTCTAGATCAAGAACCGAAGAACCGAACAAAAATCGAGTCTCCTTAATTTTTTTCAATTTATTTATTTTAAATAATCCAAATTATTAAGTTTTTTTAAAATAAATTTGCTAACTAATTAATTTAGATCAAACCCAAAAATATGATTTTTCTATTTCCAATTTTTAGTCCAAACCCAATTTAATCAAATTGACATAAATTTTCCCCAAATATGTTATTCTACCATATTGTCATTCTACCATTATGAAATCTTGAAATAGGTTTGATATAACTTTTAGAGAGCGGAGCTTCTTTTTCCTGTCCCTCATCTTCTTTCATTTTATAGTAAAATCGAGAGTACACACACATGGAAACTCGGTAATTATGGGAATACAATAAACTCTTGTCTAATTTATGTGATTTACTTCTGTAATACTTCCCTCAAACTGGAGCGTATACATCATGAAAGTCCAACTTGGAACAAAGAAATTTCAACCGATTACCATTCAACAACTTTATAAACATATCGGCAAGTTGGTCTCCTGTCTTCACAAATGATATACATATATCACCACTCACTATTTTGTCTCAAACAAAGTGAAAATCAACTTCAATATTTTGGTCCTCTCATGAAAAATTGAATTGGATGTAATATGTAGAGCATCTTAATTATCATAAAACATTGGAATATAAGTGGAAGATGAAAAATTGATTTCTTGAAGAAAGTGCTACAACTAGAGATGGCAATAAAACTCGCCCCGCCCCGAATGGGGCAAAAAAACCCGCCCACAACAGGTTGGTGGGGCGGGGCGCCCCATAGCAGGGCAGGGCGGTCCCGTGAAGGAAAAAAATAAAAAATAAAAAATAAAAAATTTATTTTTAGACAATTCACCCGTTAAAAATCCATTTTGAATTTGTATTTTATTATTTAATAATAACATAACTGTGAATTTTGAAAATGTAAAAAAAATTAATAAATAAATAAAATTAAATGGGACAACAAACGAGGCAAAAAGTTACCCCGTCCCCGCCCCGCACCATCTAAGGCAGGACGGGGTACGGGGCGGGGCGGGGCGGGGCAGGGCGAGGCTTGGGGGAAACGGCCCCGTCCCGAACCAACCCATTGCCACTAACTACAATCATGTCAACTTACTAGTAATATGAGTTATCGCCCTATATTCTGCTTCTCCACTTGACTTCGCTACTACAGTTTGTGATTACAATCAAGAAAAGTACAAAAATCAGTAGTGGATCGTCTATCTGACAGAGATCCCGCCCAATCTGCATCTGTAAATTCTTCTATTCTGATATATCCATTCGGTTTATACAATAATCCAAGATCTGTAGCCTTTTTCAAGTATCGAATAATACGTATCACAGTTTTGTAGGATAATTTATTATTTTAAATAACCGAATCTTTCATGTTAAATCATCAAGAAATACATAAATACGACGGAAGCGTACCTGAATCAGACATGGTTAATGCAATAATGGATTTCGTGATTTTGTTTTCCAAATCTACACGCAGTCTCCTTTTTTCTCTCTGTGATGGGATTTTTAGAGAATGAATAATACGTACGTGCGATTTGGGTACCATAACCGTAATTATGTAGCGACGCCCTTTGACCTAATTCGGCCTATCATAGAATTAGGACTTGGGCCCGGTCTCTACACATATGTAAACCCACACTTTAATTGGATACATTAAAACCCAAAATCGAAGCCTTATTAGATCACTTTAATTAGGCTCAACCGAATTCGATAGCCTTTAATTTAATATACAATTATTTACACAAATAAGTCCATCTATTGATTAAAAAATCCTTACAATCTCCCACTTGGGCTATATGTGTCACCTTATAATTGTGCATTAAACATAACGTTATGAGTACTCAAAATTTTGCTATCATTACTGAATGCATCCCCAAAACAATCCCGTCCATCAATATCAACATAGGACTAAAGCGGCTTTCGCTACTTTCATATAGCTAAACCCATCAATGGTTACATATATCCATATAACCGAATGACATGGATCAAGCATGAATGTGTAGCATGAAAATTACATGTGATATGATTTGTAACACGCCTATTTTCAACTGGTCCACCTTAATACCTTAGTGAGATCATTTTAAACAAGTTCAGAGATAATAAACAAAATAACTGAAAATAACTTTAACCTTAAACTGCATCCAAAATAACAGTACATGTGTCCAATATGAAAAGCAAAAAATACAAACTCCCACTGAAACTAGATATTTTCAAGAGACATTACACCCATATGAACAGTGTGCTCATGAAAAACCTTGGGTATTAATCCCTTAGTAAGCGGATCTATAACCATGGAGTTTGTTCCAATATGCTCTATTGACACTTGTTTCTTTAACAGCCAAGAACTTGATCTGTATATGTTTTGATTTCGTCGAGCTCCTGTTGTTATTGGAATACAACACCGCTGATTTATTATCACAAAATATCTTAAGTGGTCTTTCTATATTGTCCACAATGCGCAGCCCAATGACGATATTACGTAGCCATATTCCATGAGTTGATACCTCATAACACGCTATAAACTCCTCCGCCATGGTGGAAGTAGCTAAGAGTGTCTGCTTAGCATTCTTCCAGGAAATAGCACCTCCAGCAAGCAAGTAAATATAGCCTGGAGTGAATTTCCTACTATCTTGGCATCCCGTGAAATCGGAATCAGAATAACCGACGATCTCCAACTAATCTGATCTCCTGTATGTGAGCATGTAGTCTTTTATTCTCTGTAAATACCGCATGAACCGTTTGACTGCTTTCCAATGATCCATTCCCGGGTTACTTAAATATCTCCCTAACATCCCAACAATGTACGCTACATCAAACACATACAAACCTGAGCATACATCAGATTCCCTATAACTGAGAAATAAGGAATCTTCTGCATTTCTTTAATTTTCAAGTCATTTTTATAGCACTGACTTAAGCTGAACTTGCCTCCTTTAACCACAGAGGTGTCACCTGGTTTACAATTTTGCATGCCATATCTTTTAAGTACATTTTCGATATAGCTCTTTTGTGATAATCCAAGAATATCCTGAGAACGATCTCGGTGTATCTGAATTCCTAATACAAAAGAGGCGTCACCAAGATCTTTCATCTCAAAATTCTTTGCTAGAAATCTCTTGGTTTCGTGCAATAAGCCTATATCGTTGCTGGCAAGCAATATGTCATTGACATATAAAACGAGAAAAATATACTTGCTCTCACTAAACATGTGGCATATACAATTATCGAACAATTTCATCTCAAAACCAAATAAGATGATCACTTGATGAAACTTGTAATACCATTGACAAGACGCCTGTTTGAGTCCATAGATGGATTTTTTTTAATTTACAAACCATTTGCTTTACACCGTTCGATACAAAGTTTTCTGGTTGTACCGTATAAATTGTTTCATTAATGTCACTATTGAGAAACACTGTCTTAACATCCATCTGATGTAACTCAAGATCGAAATGCGCTACCAATACCATTATAGTTTTGAAAGAGTCTTTCGAAAAAATCGGAGAGAAAGTCTCTTTATAATCGATGCCTTCTTTCTATGTAAAGCCCTTTGCGACAAAACGAGTCTCATACTTCTCTGCACTATCTTTCGAATCACTCTTGGTCTTAAATATCCATTTGCAACCAATGTGCTTCGCACTTTCAGGCAATGGAATAAGGTCCCATACGTCATTGTCCTTCATGAACTTTATCTCTTCATTCATGGCATTGAGCAACTTTTGAGAGTTAAAACTTTCCACGGGTTGATAGAAGTTGATCGGATCATCTTCTACCATTCCAATGTCAACTTCATGTTCTTGGAGAAATACGATGTAATTATCTGAAACCGCACTTCTCCTCTCTCTAGTGGATCTTCTTAATGGCATTGGTTCTTGAGGCTGTAGAGTTTGTTCTTCTGAACAATTTGTTGATCTTGAGATGGAGGTATGACATTGTCTTAATCCAGAGTTACTTGTTGAACAATATCAGAGATAGAAATCTGATCATTGTCAATGGCAATTGGAGGAATTTCAACATATTCCTCCTCAAAAACAAAGCCTGTAACCCTTCCTCCTCTTCCAAACTCCACATCCTCAAAAAATCGAGCATTTTCTGTCTCAAAAATTGTCTTAGTTGTGGGATCATAAAACTTGTAACCCCTGGACCTTTCAAAATATCCAATAAAGTAGCAACTGATGGTCCTTGCGTCCAATTTCTTTTCATTTGGCTTATAGGGCCTTGCCTCAACTGGACACCCCCAAATATGTATATGCTTCAAACTAGGCTTCTTGCATGTCGAAAGCTCATATGAGGTTTTATCAGTGACCTTAGTTAGAACTCTGTTGAGTATACAAGCTGCGGTCTTTAATGCTTCACCCCAGAAAGATTCTAGTAAGGTAGAATGAATAATCATACTACTCACCATATCCTTAAGCGTTCTGTTTTGTCTCTCAACAACACCATTCATAGTGGGCAAACCCGGCATAGTGTACTGTGGGACGATACCGCATTTCTCTATGAATTTAGCAAATGGTCCTGGACATTATTCACTTGAACCGTCATATTTGCTATAGTATTCACCTCCACGGTCAGATCTGACGCTTTTAATCATTTTGCCGAGTTGATTCTCAACTTCAACTTTATAGTTTTTGAACACATCCAGTGACTGTGATTTTTCATAAATAAGATATATGTAGCCATATCTTGAAAAGTCATCTATGAACGTTATAAAATATTGTTGACCATTCCAAGAACCCATAGGGAATGATCCACAAATATCTGTATGTATAAGTTCTAAGACATCTGAAGTCTTATTGACTTGAAATCTCGTTTTATTGGTTTGTTTTCCCTTTATTCAGTTGACACATAGATCATAATCTGTGAAGTCAAGAGGGTCGAGAATCTCGTGAGACACAAGTCTCTCAATTCTCCTTTTGGAGATGTGACCTAGTCTCTTGTGCCACAACGAGGCAGAATTCTTGTCCGTTAATTTTCGCTTTACACCTCGAGTACTTACATGTAGGGATTCATTAAAAGAAGCAATTGTATCAATTGAATAAAGATTATCGTAACCTGATAAAAAATCGGAACTAATCAATTTTGAATCATGAAACAAACTAAATTTTCCATTTCCAAATGAACAAGAATAACCAAATTTGTCCAAAACAGAAATAGAAATCAAATTCAGTCTAAAAGACGGTACAATAAATTTCTCAACAAGATCCAAATAAAATTCAGTCTTTAATAATAATCTAAATTTTCCTATTGCCTCTACTTCCACCTTCTTGTAGTCGTCGGCATGGATGTATATTTCACAATCACTTGATTTTTGGCAACTCAGGTAACCCTGCATAGACATACTGATGTGAGTTGTTGCACCAAAATCTATCAACCATGTATGTCTAGGTACCAAAGTTAAATTAACCCTAGAACAAACCAAATGAAGAAGAATATCTTTCTTTACACGCCATGTGTGGTAATTGGTGCAATTCTTCTTCTTATGACCTGCAACTCCACAAAAAAAATAACCACCTTCAGTTGGTTCCTTATGTTGTTTCTTTTGCGGTGCTGTACCCCCAACTTCCTTATTAATCTTCATTTTCTTGTTCCTTTTGTCTTTAGAGGTGGTGGTCAAATGAGCACTTTCTGTCTTCTCATGCTTCAATCTTTCCTCTTCCTGGATACAATGTGAGATGAGCTCATTAAAGGACCATGAGTCCTTTTGACAGTTGTAGCTCATCTTGAATTGACTCAAATGTGCCGGAAGAGAAATCAGAACCAAGTGCACTAACAAGTCTTCAGATAAATCCAAATTGAGTGCCTTTAGTTTTGAAGCAATGTGAGACATTTCAATAATGTACTCCCAAATGTTTCCTTTCCCTTTATACCTCATTGAGATTAGGTTCGCCAAAAGTGTACTTGTTTCAACATTTTCATTCTTGGCAAACCTCTTCTCAAGATCCTCAAGGAAACCCTTAGCCGTAGTCACCTTATTGGACATAGTGCCCCGGAATGCTTCTAGAATAGCACGCTTCATGACCATTAAACTTATGCAGTTCGATCGTTCCCACTTTTCCATCTTCCTCTTATCATCAGAGGTACTCTTATCAGTAAGTGCAGCAGGTTGATCGACCCGTAAAGCAAGGTCCAAGTCCATGACTCCGAGAACAATCATCACGTTCTCTTACCACGCCCTGAAGTTTGTGCCATTTAGCATGGGAATTGAATTGATGCTAGCAGAGTTATTAGCAGCAGAACTTGAAACTGAATTAGATAACGATTATTATGAATAGTTCACATGAATTTCTTTAATATACAAAAAATAATATTCTCAAATAGTGGTAGGGCCTATCACAAGATACCTAGCATAACATCAATATCTAATCTTTGGACAGAATTATTGACTTGCAAGCAGTACTCTTGGCGTAGTGATCAAACATTGGCAATAAAACAACGTGTCATTCAATAAATCTTTCTTTGGACCGATTTATTGATCACATTAAACCAAAAAATCCTCACATATTTATCACCACAAGTGCACGTGTATTTAGCTAAATATTGACCTTCCTTTGGACCGACCAATAATCCCATGAATAACACATGCACAAACACCTTTTAATATTCTAAGTTAATTAATTTCTACAAGAGAGGTTGTTTTGGCAACATGTTATTTCAATTAACTAACTTTCGAACATTATATCTCTTAAAAGAGTCCTTAGTACCAAAATTTGAGAAAGAGAATCACCAATTTTGCATATTTGGTTTAGTTTTAAACTTTAGGGGCCTTAGGATTAATAATTCAAAACTTTAAGGGGACAAAATTAATTAATTCCAAACTTTAGGGGTTGAGATTAACAAATTTGAAACTTTTGGGGATCATAATTAATTAATTCAAAACTTTAGAGGATCAATTAGAACAAATTTAAAACTTTAGGAGCCCAAAATTGACCAATTCAAAACTTTAAGGATCAAATTTTAAAAAATTGAAACTTTGGGGGTCAATTTGAATTGATTATAAACTTTGGGGCCAATTTGAATTAATAATTAAAGTTTGAGGGCTTCAATTATAAATTTAGAACTTTAATGGCCCTATAATTAATTTTTAAACCTTAGGGACTGAATTATTAAATCCAAAACTTAGAAGCCCAAACTTGAATATACCTAAAATGTTAGGGACTGAACCTTAATTTTATAACACTAACCCTAATTGTAGCCTGGGGCCTCAAATTACCTAATTTACATATCAAGCCCCCGTCCCCAAATCTCAAAAACTGGAAAACCCTAATTGCAGCAATGCTGCCTCCGGGAAACCAATTTTTTTTTTTTTTTAATCTTAATTTTAAATCTAAATCCATAATTCTAAATCCAAAACCCACAAAAAAAAAAGCCTGTAATCCCTCATCTGATAATCCAGTTTATGAAAATAATAAAAGTTATACCGCAAAAGTTTTCAAATTCAACAAAATATAAATCCAAAATTGTTAAATCTGAAAACTTCAAAAAAAATATTGCAAGAACCAAATAAATTATTCGATTCCCAATGATTCAACATGAAAAGTGGCTCTAATACCACTTATAGAATAATTTATTATTTTAAATCACCGGATCTTTCATGTTAAATCATCAAGAAATACATAAATATGGCGGAAGCGTACTTGAATCAGACATAGTTAATGCAATAATGAATTTCACAATTTTGTCTTTCAAATCTACACGCAATCTCCTTTTTTTTCTTTGTGATGAAATGTAGTAGAGAATGAATGATACGTACATGTGATTTAGGTACCATAACCGTAATAATATAGCGATGCCCTTTGACCTAATTCGGCCTATCATAGAATTAGGATTTGGGTCCAGTCTCTACACATATTAAACTCACACTTTAATTGGATACATTAAAACTCAAAATCAAAGTCTTATTAGATCACTTTAATTGGGATCAACCGAATTCGATAACCTTTAATTTAATACACAATTATTTACACATATAAGCTCATTTATTGATTAAAAAATCCTTACAAGTTTCCCAATGACGAACCCCATGAGCATCCAAGAATTGACAAATGATGCTCACTGCATAGGAAATATTTAGTCGTGTGATAGTAATGATAATTCAATTTTTCAACCAAACGACAATATTTTCCTGGTTTTCCATACAATTCTCCTTCATCATTCAAAAGCTTCATATTAGGATCCATGGAAGTCAGCTATACAAGTTCCAAGATATCTAGCAATTCAAGTGCATATTTTCATTGAGATAAATTGACACCTGCTTGTGACCTAACGCCTTCAATACCTAAGAAGTATCAGAGTTTGCCTAGATCTTTGGTCTGAAAATATTTTTATAGGAAATGTTTCAACTGCACAATTATATCTGCATCATCAACAGTGATTACAATATCATCTACATAAACTAAAAGAATAATATAACCTGCACTAGTCTGTAGATGAAATATTGAATGGTCTGTCTAACATCTCCAAAACCAGATTTCAAAACAACCTTAGCAAACTTCCTAAACCATGCCCTTGGTGATTGCTTTAACCCATATAGACTCTTTTACAACTTACAAATATAGTTTTGGAACTTCTTTTGAGCAAGAAACTCAGGTAATTTCTCCATATAGACCTCTTCGTGCTAATCACCATGAAGGAATACATTTTTAATATCCAATTGAAACATGGACCAACCAAGGTTAGCAGCGATAAAAATCAAAACTCGAATAGAAGAGATTTTAGCAACTGGAGAGAACGTTTCATCATAATCAATGTAATAGGTCCGTGTGTAACATTTAGCAACCAGTCGAGCTTTCAATCAATCAATAGTCCCACCAAGATTGAATTTCAGAACATAGACTCTTTTGTTACCAACATGACTATTCCAGTCGGTGAAGGAACTAGTTCCCAAGTCTAAGAGGAGGACACCTCTGGTACAGTAGATGGAGTCAAGTCGAGTCTAGTCATGAAGAAATACCAACACATAGATATGGTACGGGTAAGCTAACGAGGACTCGAGTGGATTCGGAAGATGTACTATGATTCGAGAAATAGGGTATTGACTTGTCAAAAGTGATGCCTACACTTACAAAATAGCTTTATTGAAAAGGACTATAGCACCAATACCTCTTTTATGTTTGGGAATAACCAAGGAAAATACATTTCATAGAGCGAGAGTTGAGTTTATCATGATCAGGACCGAAATGATGAACATAACAAACACATCCAAAAACCTTAAGAAGTAACGAATACTATGGAGATGAGGAAAGCATAAGAGAGGAGGGAAAGGCACTGTCCAAAATAGAGGAAGACATGTGATTAATAAGATAATATGCAGTAAGGACAGCATCACTCCAAAAACGTTTAGGGACATACATTTGACAAAGAAGAGTAACAAATGACAATTTTTGCATTCTACAACAACATATGCACAAGATCTTTGATGGACAATGCCTTTGAAAGATAGATATGATGTAAAAGAGATTGACACGTATTCTCTGGGATTATCAGATCGCAAAATATGAATTTTCTGGTTAAATTGAGTTTTGATCATAGTACGAAAAACTTGAAAGATAAACAGTAACT
>NC_036251.1:16661671-16664190 GCF_002742605.1 Olea europaea var. sylvestris
CACCCCCCCCCCACCCAAAAAAAAAAAAAACATGAAATTTAAGAAGTTACCATACAACTTTTTCATGAAAATACATAAATTTACCCACCCAAGATTTAAAGCCATTTAATGATAGAGCATTAACCATTAATCAACTCATTAACATGTTAATAAACCGTGAAACTTCCTAAACCAATAAATTGTCGATCCATAATACAAGCTTGTCAGTCAACAAGGAACCGTAGGATTACACACCACACAAAAACAGCAGTAGATATGCGGCAAGGATACAAATTCCACAATACAACGAACAATATTTTAAAAGAATGAAGTAACAAAAACATTGACAAAAATTTACAAGGAGCTAATAGTTCGTCAAAAGAAAAAAGAAAAGAAGGATTACCGGGTTTGGGGAATGAATTCTCTAGATATACTATTGCCTTCTCATCTTGCCTCTTCATGTTGCACCACATACGGATAGCTGAGCATATATCCAACTGCCCAACCTTCAAGAGAGATGAACAAAACGCTGCAGCAGTCACTTGCTAGAACCAGGTGCTCGGCCAATAAGCCTACACTGTTCTGGAAGTAATGAACACGTCACTTGCTCATTCACAGGGAAAAGTTCACCATCAATGCCGCAGCCATTGTGTGCGCGCTTGCCAGGTTTAATCTTCACTGACTTGACCTGCATCACCAGCTCATTGCAATTAAAGTCTAGCTTCTAATCAAGAACTCCCAACACTTCAGAGTTTTTAATTAGAAATCAATCTGTTGCGGCAGTTCAATTGACTGGAATTTAAACAGGTAAATCTGTAATTTATCAATCATCCCCAACCTATGATACAACTACCCAATGAAAATGTTTATTCCGCAAACAGAAAAATGCCTATAAACATAGACTATCAAGTATAAGTTTCTGTTAGCCTGAAAATTTAAGGCTTATAATTTCAGAACTTGACTAACATCAGCAGGACTGCTTGATTAAAGTTGATGGGGAGGTGGCTTTATTCTTTTGAAAATAATACTGCAACCAAATGATTATGCCAACGAAATGTTTTCAGCACCCTCAGTAGCCAAGGACTAAACAGGTATGACACTCAGACTGCTTCATAACCAGGAGAATGTGTGAGCACATATTTGTTTTTCCATTTGCTTCTATTTGTGTGTGTGTGTGCTTGTGTGCTTTGGGTGTTCATTAAAAGACAAAATTGGGTAGGCCAGGGTGGAGTCCCAAATTTATGACAAGTGCTCTTACCTTAACATATTCAACATAAGGTAGGGAAAGGTGTCTACCCATTTGCAGACATAAGAAGAATCTCAACAGCCTCAGCCTCCCAGTTCCGTGAACCAACAACAAATCCAAGGTGTTGTCATCATATTGCGCCCTTGGGGCCACCACCTGAGAACTCAAACTTTGAACAGTTTTACACGAGTGATTGCATACCAAGACACCGAGAAGATGACCTTTGGTGACAACCCAATTCTCTTCAGATTTATCTACCATTTCCTTCTTTTCACTGGCTTCAGAGTCCTCTGATCGCATGGGCAATTTAATAGGATTTTCCACATCCCAGTTAGGCTCAGTGTCCCATCTGGGCTCAGCATCCCAAATTGGCCCAGGATCTGATATTGTTGATGAAATATCCTCTTTGTCAGTATTCCCCCAGGAGGACCTATAGGGATCAATGGTGACAGTCAATCCTGTCCGTCCTTTATCTGCCCTCGATTTTGACCTGGTCCTGGCCCCACTAGGAGTAACCGTGTGGGGTAGCTGAGGATGGATAACTTCTGGGTCAGCAGTCAATTTGCTTCTTCCGGCTGATAGACGTTTTGATTTTGGATCTATGGCACGCACATACTCGGATGGTTCGGCACTGCTACAGGTAGCATCCATGCCTGCCTCGGACATTCGACTTGGGGTCATTATTGAATCAATACTTGATAGGCTAGAGGCACGAGGAAGGCCTTCCTTGCTTGATCTTCTCATAATATCGGTGTAGAGCTCTGACAATGCGATGACTTCGAGGTCAGAAGAAACTTTACCCTCTCCAGCTTCAGTCACGGCTGGAAGATATTCCACTCCATAACTATACTTTGGCAAGCACAAGAATTTGAGAAAACCAGCAACAAAGTAACGTAAAGGACCAAATCGTTTCTGATGTTTCTCAGAAAGTTCCAAAACTGCAATTAGCAGAAAGAGATGGAGTTCAGTCCAAGCCCAATCAAAGATAGGTCACATGATTAAATGTCCAATAACTTCAGAGAAAGAATTACAAAGAAAGACAACCGCATTAAACTGAGCTAAATGGTTTGAAACCAACATAGATCGAAAAGGGTCAACGTATTATTATCTTCACGATATATCAATGAATCAGACAAAAAAGGCAACATAGATTGCAGTCATGTAGCACTTTCTTTTTAAACTGGCTAGACTATGAGTTAATTTTGTGATTAGAAATAATGTGTGAATCATAATTTATTTTTGATATACAAGATGTAACGTGTTTTATATTGTGTTCCTACAATCCAAAGGGAGA
>NC_036251.1:16666433-16674508 GCF_002742605.1 Olea europaea var. sylvestris
TTTGGTTGTCTCTACCAAGTAAACCATTCAAAACCTGCATTTTAATTTCAACCAGGTAAGAAGGATACAGCATTAAAAAATAAAAAAAATTTGTTCAAGGGTTGAAACATAAGTAAAAAACAAATTCAGAGTGGGTTCTGCATGGTAATATGATGAAACATTTGGAAGTTTGGCAAAGTAATTATCAAAAAATAGATTCACTGATGTCTTCAGCACCAACAAACCACCTCTATGTAGATATTATCATCTGATTGATACCTCCAAGTACAGCGTGCATAAGCTAAAATAATGTCCTACACAAATGCCAAAAGGGATAAGAATTTCATGACTGTTTGATGGACAAAGGCAGAACATTGTTGCTCCACTTGTCACTCGCTAAACTATTATTAAACCTTCGAAAATAGAATAAACAATACTAAATAAAAATTAACAACCCTCTGAAACAAAAATGGTGAATAATGCTTGGTAATCACAAGAATTCTTTGGCAGGTAATGCACGGTGAGGTTATTTCCACATTATGACAATGAACTCCACTTCTAAGTTTTGAAACACCAATATCCTTTGAAGTATAGCTGTCATATTTACATATTATTCTTTCCAGAAGACCATCTCAAATATAAACTAGACCTTCTTTAGTTAAAGGGAAGCTTTTACTTCAAATTAATGTATATGCTTTACCAATTAAAAAGACTTCATAGAACCTCTTGATCTAAAATTCAGACCTATACCCCCACATCAAATGTATGGAATATGAGTAATAAAAACTCTAGAAGTTTGGAACGCAATTGATTATCTAATATTTGAAGACAACACCTAATACATGGACTACATTGAGCATTCTAGAATCAACAAAATTTCGACCAAACAATAAGCCCCTGTTTGATCCCCATTTTTCGGGTAAAATGTATTATAGAATAGTGCTTTTTTGGATAATGTGTGGTTAAAAAGTAAGAAATTTTTTTAGAAATATGTGTATAATTATTTTATGGGAGAATGTGTGGTTGAAAATAAGAATTGAAAAAATGCATTCTTGAAAAAATGGGGCTCAAACATGGACATAATAAAATTTGCACAAATTGCTCGTAGAACATAATTAACAAGCATGAATAGAAATATGAGTTCTACAAACCTCATTCACGATACCATCACCTCCAACACATATAATACCTGAAACCACATAAGATCATGGAATGGGTAGTCAAACACATCAAGAAAATTGGGTCGAACAGTTACCATGAGGGAAAAAATGGTAGAGTACCATCAGGGCATGTACTGAAGTCAACACTAGCTGCAAGTTTCCTAGCATGACCAGCAGATGTTGTTTTGACCACCTCTAACTCAAATCCGGCAAGCTGCAAAGCATATCACCAAATACTAATTAACTGATCTTGTACCAAAACAGAAGATACAGGAACTGCCTATTTAACCCAACACTGCATGTCAGGTACAAATAACATAAACCAAATAAATATTTACTTCATCCCTTCACTATGTGTAATTTACATTTTTACTTTTCTCTATCTTTACAGAGTGGAACGAAAGAGAAGATCTCTTTTTATGACGTCAACCTATTGATCCCCGCCCCTGAAAAGTAACTGACATTTTCTATCGGTGCGAGCATTCAGATTACCAAGACATGCAGGACATATTTGGATTGCCATCTAATGTTATCTTCTCACCCGAATATACGTGGAGTCATGCTCAGTGAGCTTAGCCTTCCATTATTTGACCTCTCATAAACTCTATATAACAACAAAAGGTTCAATCTGAAATTTTAGTAAGTACATTCTAAGGAAGAAGACAAAGTGAGACGGTGAGACTCTTTCTCTGCCACGCTTCAAAAGTAGCAGCAAAGCACTAACGATCATTTGGCTCCTCTTGGGAGTTCCTCAGGTGGAAGAAGCCAAAAGATATATTTGGATAGAGAGGATGAATTTTGGAAATGATTAGTTCGCACATTGTTGTTTAAGTTCACATTTTATAATAAAATTCTATATTCAGAAAAGAAGAAAAAATTATGCTTCTTTCTTTTTTTCTTGTACAGTAATTTTCAGTTGATTTATTTTCATGAATTGGAATTGTGCCAAAAAGGATAAATGATATCCAAATGGATCGAATCCCAGAACACAGTAATAACTTAAAACTGCAAATACTTCAAATTTATAGGTAACATTATATATTACTGCATATGAATTACCGAAAATATAATTCTTGTATCTTATCAAGAGTGCTCTACAAAATGAAAAGGCCAAAAATATGGATAAGGGAAACAGGTCCGAATGAGGAATCTAGTTAAAAGAGTGGATTTGGTAATAAACTAATCTAACGATTTCCTATAAATTCATTACTAATTTGGGAATTAATTTGATTCAAATTTATAATTAAGATTATGAAACATCTAATTTGATTCAAAGGTCAACCAAATATATTTATGTTTCTATTCTGTATTCATGAGGCGTAGAAACAAACAAGGAAAAAAAAAGAATCAGAACCCAAGTTTTTTCATTCAATTTCCATAATCAACAAGCTTACAAATTCAAAGTAGGAGCCTCAACACTACACATGCTCTGACCTGATCCAACGCAACTCTATAAGTACTTCACACTAGTTTCAAGAAAGCTTTCTTGTTTTACAAGTGTGTATGTAATTTCACTTAATGAAGCACCATAATTGATCTCAAGATTTCAATATGAAAGCCAATGAGAGGCCACCATAAAGGGCATCAATGTAGTTCACTGCTCACCTTCGTGAATATTAAACATCCTATAAAAATTTTCCAATGATTCAAATACTATATACGATGCTAAAAAAACTGTCATTTATAAAAAGCAACTAATGGAATATAATCTCAGATAAATTGTCCAATTGCTTTCTTTATAGGAGAAGAAAAGTTGATTGACAACTTATGGAGTTATGGTCCCTAAAGGAGACAAGCTTCTTATTACAACAGCATTAGAGAATCATTAAACAAAAGTGGCAAAGCAATATGATATTAAATGTTTCAATGGATGCACTTAGTAATAAAAAAGAATAAAAATAAAACCTAGTGCACGTGGAGATGGCGTGTAGGGCTGAGAAACTAGCTATATATGTGGTATGTGTTACATCCTATATTTACATTCTATTGCTTGAATATCCTAGTTCATACTGAACCTACAAATCTCTTCATGCACTGCAAGATTTACGTAAGATAGAATTCTTTACATCCAAAGACCACCACAACAGAATCTTTTAAGCAGATGCTCAGGAAAGACCCGACAAAACTAAATACCAGGAAAACTTACTTTGAATATAGGTTCAACCAAGCTATGGAATACTTTACTTGACCGCCCATGTCCAGACCGAGGATTTAAAATTACAAGCATTTTCGGCGAACGTTTACATTTGATATATGACTCAGGAGGGAATTCACTGAAAATAGAATCTGAACCCTGCTTCTTAGAAGCCATAGGATGAGGCAAGCAATTTACATAGAACTGCTGATCTGCAAATGCATTAACCCATTGGAGTGCATCTTTAGAGGTAGAAGCTACGAAGCGATAGTCTTTGCGACTTTTCCCACGTCTCATTAAAATGCCACATGAGCCTTTTCGACATGGATATGCATGCACTGTAAAATGTCTCAGTCCAACACAGTGTGATAACTGCCAAAGGAAAATATATAGATGTTGAAACCAAAAAAAAATAAAAATAAAAAGAAGAAGCAAAAGTCATAAAATTAACAATAAATCTAAAAAAATCTACCGAAATCACGTCTTCAAGGGACAACATCTCAGTACCCCAGACAAATGCCTTGCTTGTCAGTTTAGCATCAAAGGCGTCCAGGCTAGCATTCTCTTTTGATGTTTGTGCCTCGGCATTTGTATTGTATTTCTTTTTGTCCGAAGCCAGTTTTCCAGCAAATACTTCATATCCTAGTAAATCAGACTCTTCATCTCCAATATCAATCCTTCGTTCCCCCCTCTTAGCATTCTTAGGATCCTCATTTTTGTTACCAATGCTGCCTCCTTTAGCGGTCTTTCCCCTATTGCGTTTTTCTGGAAAGACAACTGGGGATGTTTGCTGTCTGTTTGCAATTTGAGAACAAAGTCCCAGACGACGAAGAGACTGCTGAGATGTCAGTCTCAAGGAACTATTATTGGATGTACTCCCACTAGTTTGCATATTGTTCACGAAAAAAGGTGATTGGTGGACAGCAAGGGAATATCTAACAGCAAGGATTTCCCAGAGGCTCAGGTGCAAATGATCCAGGATCCAGATAAAAACCTACCATAATAAGTAGCCTGCGAAACGAATAGGTAAATTATCTTTTACAATCTTCACAACAACAAGAAATACTAATTTATCAATTCCAAAATGATGTAAAGGTTCGACTATTCGAGTGATAGAAAAAATCCAACAATCCAGGATGAGATGACCAACTTATTTCTCCATTATGCTCAATCTTAGGTGAAGATCGCCATTGAATTTATGAGCCCCTGAAAGATTAACCAATCCTACATCATCAGCTACTTCTTGATCATAAGAAAGAGAGGAAGTCAATGAACTCTCCGTCGCTGGAGCTTGCCTCTGTTTGCCAAAAAACAACCTCACCAACCAATCGTGGTACGGGCCCTCTGATTTCAAAAGAATGGCCTATGGCTGGGCTGGTTCCCTGTCCCCGATATGTAACGAAAAGATTTATTGGTTTATCGCATTCATTCATAAATTTCAAAGAGTACAGAGAAACTAGTTTTGCAAAGTAAGAACAAAAATAGTCAACTGAATTTTTATAGGTCAGGTAAAATTTATGACATAGATGCCCGCCAATGGATGAAATCAGTGACTTTCTTGCATGGACAGGTTGGTGCACCCTTGCAGCGCTTATTGGTAGTTCTAGCTCCATGCAATCTGCTGAGTATCAAAATTATAATGCTCATGGTTGCAGTAAACTACCAGTTTAATCAGAATCTAGTGAGCATAACTGAATTAATATTTTATAAAATTAATTCAGCTGATCGATCCCAAAAGAAGAAAGGAATCTGAGGAATAAAGCATCCCAAGAAAGAAAAAAGTAAGGAAAGAAATTTAATTCGCAGGAAGAAAAATCCAGATCGACTCATTTTAACAAAAGTTTCACAATCTTCATGAAAATTACCCAATCAATCAGTCATGCTCACAAAGAGCTCACAGATAATCACATACGTATAGCCACATTAATCATTTCTGTATGTGTTCCTTTGCTTAATTTCATTGTTCCATATAATACTCATACTTTACATTTTAGTTGACTGCTTCCACATACTCCAAACATCTTATTATCCACGGAAGATGAAACCAAAGATTTGAAACATACTATCAATTGCATACAAAAGAAAAATAATTAACCCCGTATTTCTATAATATTAGAAATGTAATCGAAAGATATAGCTAATATTCCATCCCAGAACTTGTCAGTTCCCTTAAGGAGGTCATGGACACATTGTGCAACATGGATGATATGAGTTCGATTATTTTCGGGACAATTCGGCAATCAATGACATGGGCTCAGATATTTAGTTACTGATAATAAAGTCTCAGCCTAATAAGCAGATTTACTGGCTAATCAAGCACGTAAATGCACCAAATACTCAGAAAAAGGAGAATTTAAATCAACAGCATGTACAATGCTGCAAATCTCAAAATTAAAATGTTCATCAAAAAAACTTAATGAGTGTGTACTTATGTATGCAGATCACTTATTTATACATAACCCAGAAAGAAAAATGTACAAAATCGTAGAAAATCAAACCCGAAAACAAAATATAATTTTAGAAACGGAATTATGAACGTATACAAATGCACAACTGTGAGCGTGTTTACTGTGGATGGACTTGCCTTTTTGTCTTGAAAGGAAACAGAAGAGAGACAACGGAGGTAGTGGCTGAAGTAGTTACGCCACCAGAGATGTACGGTGGCGGAGATCCGTAGTTAGTGAGTGGCGGGTTGGGATGGGAAGGGGATCGTCAGAGCAGAGAGAGAATGAGCAGCGCACCAATAGTCTGGTATTTCTGTCTTTTAAAGTTTCGTTTTCTTTTTCTCGTCTTCAATTATTTCTGTTTTCCTTTTTATTCAATTTTGAGTAAATTCCTAGAAATGTCCACTTTCACACATTCATTTACAAAAATGTTCATCATTATCCTTGTAAAAATGTTCATTTTGAAATAATTTAAATCAAAATACCCTTATTAACAATTTATGATTCCACACAAAGACAAAAATGGACATTTTTGTAATTAAAAATTTTATTGGCGAATAAAATTTTGACACCCACCCTATTTATTTCAAAAGTGCACATGTCAAATTACAATAAATATTATTTTCCTCATTGACACATAAGTGTCGAGAACGACATTTCAAATGTGGAGAAATGTTATGTTCGGAATGAAATATCATTCTAAAATCTAATATGTCAAGAACAACATTTGAAATATCGAAAATATTTAATATTGTGATTTGACATGTGTACTTTCAAAATATAAATAGGGCTCAAATATCAAGAACAACATTTGAAATGTCGAGAATATCATTTTTAACGTAGTTTCTCCGGAAAGCCACTTCTCAAAATTCACGATAAATTGGAAAAAAATTAATTGCTTCATTTTTTCATTAAGGGCATAATAGACAGTTTAATACAAAATTTAAAAAGTGGACATTTTTGAATTGACGCCATGAAATTGGATATTTTTTAAATTACCCCTTCAATTTTTTTGTTGAGAATATATATTATGGACAATCAAAGTACCAAGAAAAAGATTCAACCTAACTTCTCTTCCAAAATTCTTAGTGAACACATTGCCTTTCAAACCATTTTTTTATCGGTAAACACGTAATATATTGATCAAAACCATGTACAAGTACACCAGACATGTCCGAGCAAATCATCCCAAATAGATAAACAAATACATCCGGATATTTCCAAGCAAATCAAATGAACATAGATAAACATTTACATCTGGGCATTTCTAGGCAAAAGAAAATCAACTATGACCTAAAGATCGTAAACAAGAGACTCATATTGAATCAAAACATTCGAATACAAAGAAAACATAACTTTGTATGCGTGTGTTTTGATCCATCAAACAAGACAATCAACACTCCGATTGAAGTTCTCAAAGATCAACCTATTTCTTCCCATCCAAATGTGATAGATGGTAGTCAAAAATGCAATACATTTCACCTTACTGTGCCAAGTAGTCCCCCGAACCTCCTTTTTAATCCATTTCTCTGAAGTGTAGACATAGATCGTCAAAGACCTACCCATATGCGAATTTTATCCCAAACAGCCTTGCTAAAGGAGCATGCAAAGAATAGGTGCGAAGAGGACTCATTCGCATGTGAACACAAGCTACATCTTTGGTCAATCTATAGAAAGTATAGTCTATCATTTGTCAATAGCTTGTCGTTGATAGCTAACCATGTAATAAATGCATGCTTCGGTGTGACATATGAGTTCCAAACTGTTTTAGCCCAGATAACATTTACTCTCTTTGACCTAAAATAGTCATACGTGTGGGAGACATCGAATCTGCCATTAGTAGCCCAGCTGGTCAGCAAGCTTGCAACAAAAGATTCAGCACTTCCAACAACAAAATAAGTATTTCCAGCAAGAGATATAGCATTTCAGACACCAGAATCAGCATTTACATCAACAAAATTAGTATTATCAGCATTTTCACCAGAAGATACAGCATTTTTAGCAACAAAATCAGTATTTCCACCACCGAGAGCTGCATTCCCAGCACTAGAATCAACATGACCGTACAGCATTATCTGGACAAAGAACATCATTTCCAACACATAAAGAGGCAATTCCAGCACCAAAATCAGCATTTCCAGCACGTGTGATTGAGTCCCTAATCTGTAACAGCTTCTTGATAAGAGGAAAATCATCTTTCCTCACCGGATTTGCCCATATGTTACTCCCATGAAGGTACTCCTGATTTACCCATTTAATCTACAGGGTGTCCTTTTTATCAGTGTTATTAAACCCGGACCGGACCAGCTGATTCGGTCTGAAGCGAACCGCTCCTTTGTTCGATCCTGATGACTCAAT
>NC_036251.1:16675145-16679821 GCF_002742605.1 Olea europaea var. sylvestris
CAATCCATCAAAATAGAAGCTGAAGTAACATCACCCCTAGCAAAAATCATCCACAAAAGCTAAGTGCGTGATCTTAAGAAGAGTGCATTCTGGATGGAAATTAAACTCACTATTCTCGGTGGCACCCTTCATCATTCTAGAAAAGTATTCAATGTACAACACAAAAAGAAAAGGGGATAAAGGATTACCTTGTCGAAATAATTTTTTTCATTTAAAGAAACCATGGAGGCAACCATTTAGAGAAATAGAGTATGTAGGTGTTGACATGCATTCCATAACCCAATCAATGAATTTAGTAGGAAATTTCAATCCCTCAAGCACATTTTTAAGAAAATCTCAACAAACCAAGTCATATGCATTCTTAAAATCAATTTTGAGGAGACATCTTGATGCAACTTTCTTGCAATTGTATTGCCTCAAAAGCTCTTGAGCAAGGTGAATGTTTCCACCATACTTTTCCCTTTGACAAAACCAGCTTGAGCATGATCAATAATGGATCCAAGCATAGACCCCAACTGAGATGCAAGTATGTTAGTGATAACTTTGTAAATCACATTGCAACAAGCAGTCGATCTATAGTCACCCACCAAAGAGGCATGATTAGCCTTAGGAATCAGAGCAATAACTATGTGATTCGTTTGCTTAAGAAGATATCTAGAAGTAAAAAATTCCAGAATAGCATCAATAAAATCATCACCAACAATATCCCAAGATTCTTTGAAGAAACATGAACTATAGCCATCCAGGCCAGGGGACTTGTCATCTCCGATGCTGAAGGAAGGGGATGACCCTTCTTCTTGTCCTTATCAATGGATAAATTTCATTTCTCATCTGTCTTTCCTCTGTGCTTGCATTTATTTTATCCAAATAAATAATTTTGCCATCCATGTGCTTAGAACTCAGACACTGCAAAGTATAGTCTATCTTTTGTCAACAACTTGTCGCTGATAACTAACCATGTAATAAATGTATGCTTTGGTGTGACATATGAGTTTCAAACTGTATTAGCCCAAATAACCTTTACTCCTTTCGGCCTAAAATGGTCATACGCATGGAAGACATTGAATCTGCCATTAGTAGCCCAGCTGATCAGCAAGCTTACAGCAAAAGATTGTCGTATGCCTTTCGAACGTTGTTACTCTTACATAATATGGTTCATAGATTCATACAAGTGAGTAGTTGGCAAAATATGGTTGAAAGATGAAAAACAAATAGACAAACAAAAATATTGAACCACACAGATGCACAACAGTATTTGTAAAAAATCTGTGAAACAAAACCTGTATACTTAGCATTTTTCTTTCCTTTAACAGTTAATAACTTTGCTGGTGCATTTAAATATAGCGTAGCTTTTTATGGTTTCATAAGAAATATTTGTTTGGATGATTAAAAGGAAAGTAAATAAGAAATGGATATAATGCAATTAAGATTTTGTATGTATATTTAAACTCAAGCATATGCTTACATAAATGTTGCGTCAATTCGTCTAGCTAGTTTAGACTGTTGAGTTTGGTGAGTTGCAAGAGCTTTATAATGAGTTCGTACTTGTCATTCAACTTGATCAATTAGACACATTGATTATTTATAAAAATAAATAATTTATGATTTTTATAAGAAGAGAATTTTGATAACAAAACAAAAAACAGTGTTATTCTTCATTTTGACTCTCTAAATAAAGCCTTTAAGAAATATTCTCTTATATTTTATATTTTTTGTGTCATCGTCTAATTTAGAAATCACCTAACATTTTGTTTTCTAATGTGCATTCTTCGTAAAAATCATTCTTTATATATGTGTGTGTGTGTATCACGCTCTAATTTAGTTGTTATCAAACATTTTGTTTCCTTACATAACAATTTTATTTTTTTTTGGCACATTCCTATTTAATGCTGTTGAAAAATATTTGACTTTTACAATGATTAGTCAAAGTTAAACGTGCATTACACGTTA
This sequence comes from Olea europaea var. sylvestris, assembly GCF_002742605.1. NCBI lineage: Eukaryota > Viridiplantae > Streptophyta > Magnoliopsida > Lamiales > Oleaceae > Olea > Olea europaea. Next base: position 16,677,096 of record NC_036251.1, read on the forward strand.
TTCTAAAATACTTTATAAATAGTGTAAAAGTAATATTTGATACAAATTTATTCGAAGATTTTATGAGTCTCGTACGAGTTTAAAAAAAATAAAATTTAGCATAAAATTTTAAGATAAGAAAATTGTACTCAAATTATACTCTGAAAACTCAATTTCTATAATTCAATTTTTTTTAATGATGAAATGCTATAAATGAGCAATATTTTTATATTACATTTGGTACATAAAAGTTAATTGTTAATACATAAATTTAAACGCCCATTAAAATTTTCAGATACATGAATATGAATAAATTCATCTATAAATAACTCTAAATTCATGTAATTCAAGATTCGTCAAGTGCAAAATTTATTGAATCTAAATTAATGTAAATATTAATTAATTGAGAATTAATAACACAAATTTCATAAATGAGAATAAATTTTTAGTATTTATTACTTATCGAAAAATGAAAAGTATGGTATTATTGAAATAATTAAATTTTACGGGATTAAAATTAAAATCGTCCAAAAGATAATTCTCCCTTGATGTGATATTTCAATATATTATAGATTTTAAAATTACCTACATATTATTGGAAATAACATGTTTGACTCTCTTTAAATTAAGCTCGTGTTTGAAACAGTGTTTTTTTTTTTTTTTTCAAAAAATTGGAATTACATGTAAATTATTTTATTGAAAACTGTGTTTTTGATAAGAAAAAGAAAGAAAAGTGAATTATAATTTTAATGAGGTTCAAGCAGCTTCTTGATTTGACTTTTAGGGATGGTAAAAAAACCTGCCAGATTCGATACCCATAGAGCCCCACCCGATACATGCTCAATCGGGTATTTAGGGCGTGTACGGGCAACATCCGCCCCTCCCCCACCCCATTAATTAAATATATTTTTTTAAAAAAATTCAATATTTTAAATGAAAAAATTTACGAAATTTCATTAATTCTAATAAATTATGGCAACTAAAATTATTTACGAAATATGATAAAAAATAAAAACTTTAGTTTACAAAATATATTGGAATAATTCAACATTTAAAAATTAATTAATTAATTAAAAATTTTAATAATTATATTATTATCTCATTTTAATGAATATGGATAATAAAATGAATTATCAAAAACTTATAACAGAGAGAGAGAGAGGGGTACATAAACCTCGTCTCGCCTTAAACGGGTAACGAGGTGAGTACGGCGTGGGAAAATGCCTGATAGGGCGGGGGCGGGGCCACTTTGAGATAAAATTTATTTCGGAATAGTGATTTTTGAAAAATGTATGTTAAAAGATAATAACAAATTTTGAATTTATGTATAATATTATTTTAAAAAAGAATATGGTTGAATTTTGAAAAAATGTATTTTAAAAATAATGCGGTCCAAACTTATACTCATTTTCAACTATACATTCACACAATAAAATATTTTGCACATAAATTTAAAACTTTCTTTACTTTTTAAACATACATTCGGAAAATAATAATAATAATAATAAAAATCACTATTCAAAATATCATTTTTCCAAATTTTTCTTTATAATGACCATCAAACAAGGGCAAAGTACGTTAAGCACAAAACAATATATGTACACGATTTTATTATTTTAATATCAGATAATTCATTTTATCAACAACTAATTGCATTTATATTTATTTCGGAAAAAAATACTACAAAATAAAAATAGTTTCACCAAATTAATTTCACAAAATGGGTAATCCCGCTTGAACTCTGGACCACAAGAACTAGGAAGTCGAGGACATTTTGGACTACATAAACAAATTATTGTCTCAACTCCTCTGTTTTTTTGTAACTTTTACACGTTTCCCATCAAACTTATTTTCCATTTTTATTTCAAATCAAAAGTCAATGAAATAGATGGCGTTTAACCATAGTAGTTGAGCTTCAACATTGAAAATAAGGGCTTGTTCGGTAGCAGGGGTGGATAGAAGCACGGGTCGTGTTCACCTCTGAAAATGTCTACTTTATTTTTATTTTTTTAAAGATAAATCAATGTATATTTGTATTGTAACCCATGTCCAAACTCAAAGCTGAATCCGTCACTATTTGGTACTGATTTTGAGAATTAATTTTTTTACCGTTAAAGAGAAAAATGAGTCGTGAGAAAAGAAGTAAAAAATGATGAGGGAAAAAGTGAAATAACAATAAAAAAAATTGATTTTTTGGAAGAAAAATTACTACCAAACATGGACTAAGGGTCTTTCCTACCTTGCAATACTTTTTGCCAATCCAACAAGCAAGGGATTTTCTTATTCGATGTGCCACCTCGAATTTTGTCTGAATTTGTTGTTCAAATTTTTAAGCTATTGGAATTCCACATTAATAAGTGTATTTAATATAATATAAAGAGGTGACTTTAACAATAAGTATTTGCTTCAAGGGAAGTGGGAAAAGATTCCTAACGTTAAAATTATTAAACCATACATAACTTCTTTTAGCAGAAAACAAAACAACCTTAATGGAATTATGCTCAATTAAGTTAAGGTTTAGTCGAAATATCACAGTAATAAATAGAACCTTAGAACATCTCCAAAAAAAATTCTCTATTTTTAAAGAATATATTCTACAATTTAAAAAGTATATGTAAATTTAAAGATTTAAAAATTTTAAGTACTCCAACATGCTTTTTTTTTTTTTTTTTTTTTTTTTCAAACTCTTATTTTTACTATTTTAAAAAAATTTTTTTTTTTTTTTTTTTTTTTTTTTTTCACTACTT
>NC_036251.1:16683181-16701776 GCF_002742605.1 Olea europaea var. sylvestris
TGAGTCTCGTACGAGTTTAAAAAAAATAAAATTTAGCATAAAATTTTAAGATAAGAAAATTGTACTCAAATTATACTCTGAAAACTCAATTTCTATAATTCAATTTTTTTTAATGATGAAATGCTATAAATGAGCAATATTTTTATATTACATTTGGTACATAAAAGTTAATTGTTAATACATAAATTTAAACGCCCATTAAAATTTTCAGATACATGAATATGAATAAATTCATCTATAAATAACTCTAAATTCATGTAATTCAAGATTCGTCAAGTGCAAAATTTATTGAATCTAAATTAATGTAAATATTAATTAATTGAGAATTAATAACACAAATTTCATAAATGAGAATAAATTTTTAGTATTTATTACTTATCGAAAAATGAAAAGTATGGTATTATTGAAATAATTAAATTTTACGGGATTAAAATTAAAATCGTCCAAAAGATAATTCTCCCTTGATGTGATATTTCAATATATTATAGATTTTAAAATTACCTACATATTATTGGAAATAACATGTTTGACTCTCTTTAAATTAAGCTCGTGTTTGAAACAGTGTTTTTTTTTTTTTTTTCAAAAAATTGGAATTACATGTAAATTATTTTATTGAAAACTGTGTTTTTGATAAGAAAAAGAAAGAAAAGTGAATTATAATTTTAATGAGGTTCAAGCAGCTTCTTGATTTGACTTTTAGGGATGGTAAAAAAACCTGCCAGATTCGATACCCATAGAGCCCCACCCGATACATGCTCAATCGGGTATTTAGGGCGTGTACGGGCAACATCCGCCCCTCCCCCACCCCATTAATTAAATATATTTTTTTAAAAAAATTCAATATTTTAAATGAAAAAATTTACGAAATTTCATTAATTCTAATAAATTATGGCAACTAAAATTATTTACGAAATATGATAAAAAATAAAAACTTTAGTTTACAAAATATATTGGAATAATTCAACATTTAAAAATTAATTAATTAATTAAAAATTTTAATAATTATATTATTATCTCATTTTAATGAATATGGATAATAAAATGAATTATCAAAAACTTATAACAGAGAGAGAGAGAGGGGTACATAAACCTCGTCTCGCCTTAAACGGGTAACGAGGTGAGTACGGCGTGGGAAAATTCCTGATAGGGCTGGGGCGGGGCCACTTTGAGATAAAATTTATTTTGGAATAGTGATTTTGGAAAAATGTATCTTAAAAGATAATAACAAATTTTGAATTTATGTATTATATTAGAGTAATGTTATTTGCAGTCGCTCACTGCGGTAGTCGCCCTACGTGGTATACACATGGCAGGTGATTATTTGATGTATTAATATGGTAGTTTTTTTATTCATTAATGCATCAAATAACCACCTGCCATATGTATGCCACGTAGGGCGACTATCGCAGTGAACGACTGCAAATAGCATTATTCATAATATTATTTTAAGAAAGAATATGGTTGAATTTTGAAAAAATGTATTTTAAAAATAATGCGGTCCAAACTTATACTCATTTTCAATTATACATTCACACAATAAAATATTTTGCACATAAACTTAAAACTTTCTTTACTTTTTAAACATACATTCTGAAAATAATAATAAAAAATATATATCATTATTCAAAATATCATTTTTTCAAATTTTTCTTTATAATGACCATCAAACAAGGGCAAAGTACGTTAAGCACAAAACAATATATGTACACGATTTTATTATTTTAATATCAGATAATTCATTTTATCAACAACTAATTGCATTTATATTTATTTCGGAAAAAAAAATACTATAAAATAAAAATAGTTTCACCAAATTAATTTCACAAAATGGGTAATCCCGCTTGAACTCTGGACCACAAGAACTAGGAAGTCACGGACATTTTGGACTACATAAACAAATTATTGTCTCAACTCCTCTGTTTTTTTGTAACTTTTACACGTTTCCCATCAAACTTATTTTCCATTTTTATTTCAAATCAAAAGTCAATGAAATAGATGGCGTTTAACCATAGTAGTTGAGCTTCAACATTGAAAATAAGGGCTTGTTCGGTAGCAGGGGTGGATAGAAGCACGGGTTGTGTTCACCTCTGAAAATGTCTACTTTATTTTTATTTTTTTAAAGATAAATCAATGTATATTTGTATTGTAACCCATGTCCAAACTCAAAGCTGAATCTGTCACTATTTGGTACTGATTTTGAGAATTAATTTTTTTACCGTTAAAGAGAAAAATGAGTCGTGAGAAAAGAAGTAAAAAATGATGAGGGAAAAAGTGAAATAACAATAAAAAAATTTGATTTTTTGGAAGAAAAATTACTACCAAACATGGACTAAGGGTCTTTCCTACCTTGCAATACTTTTTGCCAATCCAACAAGCAAGGGATTTTCTTATTCGATGTGCCACCTCGAATTTTGTCTGAATTTGTTGTTCAAATTTTTAAGCTATTGGAATTCCACATTAATAAGTGTATTTAATATAATATAAAGAGGTGACTTTAACAATAAGTATTTGCTTCAAGGGAAGTGGGAAAAGATTCCTAACGTTAAAATTATTAAACCATACATAACTTCTTTTAGCAGAAAACAAAACAACCTTAATGGAATTATGCTCAATTAAGTTAAGGTTTAGTCGAAATATCACAGTAATAAATAGAACCTTAGAACATCTCCAAAAAAAATTCTCTATTTTTAAAGAATATATTCTACAATTTAAAAAGTATATGTAAATTTAAAGATTTAAAAATTTTAAGTACTCCAACATGCTTTTTTTTTTTTTTTTTTTATGTCAGACACTTAATTTTACTAATTTCAAAAAATATTTATTATTTTTTCTGTCTTTTATTTTCACTAACTTCTCTCCAAATTATTATGTTATTTTTCTCTATTGAAAATTAAAATACTTTGAACGCATTTAATTATAAGATCATTCACTTGTTATTCAGTTGGAGCATGATTTTAGGTGTCAACTCTTTTAGAGCCTGTTTGTGAGGGATTTTTTACTCAAAAAAATTTATTTTTTCACCGTTATTTCACTATTACAGTCGAAATTTTTAACTTCTTCTCTTACAGGTGGACTGACGTCTGGTAGGATAGTGATTATCCTATTGACTTGTTGTAGCAGATGATTCGCAAGAAAATAACGACAGAAAACGCCCAAAAAATCAGAGAAAATACTCTGAATTCAACTCAATATTATTAATAATCCAGAATGATCAAAACTAACCCACAAGCCGGGTTAAATAGCTGTGAAATGCGAAATTATGGGAAAATTACCAAAAATGGCAAAATCCCAAAATTATACCAAAATAAAATATTAAGTAAAAGAAGTAAATTGCCAAAAATTTGGCTCAATTCGAATTTTCTAACATATAGGAAAAATGAAACGAAATATTACCATAAATAGTAAAAAATAACTTAAAATTGAATTTTGAAAAGGAAAACAGTGAATTTTGGGCTCGAAATTAACGTCTACCGAGCATAGCTGGATAGCCACGATGTGCGCGCAGAAGAGAGCTTTCCGAATTGGTGTCATAATAGCGATTCCGATAACCGTAGCCAAAGTTATGGTCAAATTACCAAAAACGAGTCAAATTCCCCAAATCAAGGAAATAATAGTGATTCACTTTCCATCTTTGCGCCGATCCGCCATCTCATGGTATCTCAGCGCCATCATCGTGCTATCTGACAAATCAGCATCACTCGACTCGGATCCTCCTGCATCATAGACCCGACTTTTTTTCTAACAGTCAAAAAATCAATTCTCAAAATCCCTCCAAAACAGGACCTTAAATAGAGAGTCCGTCCAAATTTTCACATTACTCGTATAATATAGAAAAATAACCTTAGCCATAAGGTTATAGGTCTAAAAGGAGGAAAGATTCTTAGATAAAAGTATTGAATACCTAATTACTATTTCAGAGATATGTATTATCCATTACTAACAAATAATTTATCATTCGGGCAAACTTTAAAAACAACTAGAGTAATTTGGAACCTTAGGCAAAATCCCTACCAGACAGGGGCATAAATTCTTTAGGTGACTACCTAATTTAAATGAAGCTTGAGCCAGCTCCTACAACTTTACAAAAAGATCAACAAGTCAAAGTAGTCAACTGTTATTGGACTTATGCTTAATTAGGTACAACCATATAAGTTATGCGATTATTATGTTTAATCAACCGGACTGCTTTTTCCTATCAAACTAAAGTTCTGTGGGCTTTGAATTGAATTGGACCACAAATAATATTTGATCTCTCAAGACAATTCGACGCATAATCAAATAGAGATATTTGTGTTTATTGTGTTAAACTATAATAAGATATTATACATTACCCAAAAAAAAAATGATAGGAGGAAATTCTTGAAAAAAAAATGATTAAACATGAAGATGTACATATGGAGAGAAAATGTAATGTCAAAAGCTTCTAATATAGTCGCATGATCAATCTTCGACTAAAGCATGTTTGGTAGATTATTTTTTAATAAGTTTTGGTCAAATATATTTTTTATCTATACGATTTTGTGAGATCGATAAATACTACGCACCTTTTCACCTTTCATGAGCTTCAACATTGAAAATAAGGGCTTGTTCGGTAGCAGGGGTGGATAGAAGCACGGGTTGTGTTCACCTCTGAAAATGTCTACTTTATTTTTATTTTTTTAAAGATAAATCAATGTATATTTGTATTGTAACCCATGTCCAAACTCAAAGCTGAATCTGTCACTATTTGGTACTGATTTTGAGAATTAATTTTTTTACCGTTAAAGAGAAAAATGAGTCGTGAGAAAAGAAGTAAAAAATGATGAGGGAAAAAGTGAAATAACAATAAAAAAATTTGATTTTTTGGAAGAAAAATTACTACCAAACATGGACTAAGGGTCTTTCCTACCTTGCAATACTTTTTGCCAATCCAACAAGCAAGGGATTTTCTTATTCGATGTGCCACCTCGAATTTTGTCTGAATTTGTTGTTCAAATTTTTAAGCTATTGGAATTCCACATTAATAAGTGTATATAATATAATATAAAGAGGTGACTTTAACAATAAGGGTGCGTTTGATTACAAGTAGGAAAATTACATGGAAAGAAAATGAATTTCAAGGAATTGAATTACTTAGAAATTGTTTTCATGGAAATTGTAAATTATTGTGTTTGATTGTATAAATTTTTCACGTGGAAAATGTTGAAGTAAAAGTATTTTTTGATGTTCGTTTGATTTTGTTTTACGTGGAAATTGTCAATTTCAGGGATATCCTCTTTTACAATTATTCCTAAAATTTGTTCCCATTGCCAACAATTAAAAAAAAAATAAAAAAAAGCAAAAATAAAAAAATAAAAAAAAAGGTGGAAAACCAAAAACCACCTATCCCCTAGGAAAAAAAAAGGTGGAAAATCACGCTTTAAGGTGTTGTACCTAGAAATTCGTGGAAAATCAATTTGTGAGGGATTTTTTACTCAAAAAAATTTATTTTTTCACCGTTATTTCACTATTACAGTCGAAATTTTTAACTTCTTCTCTTACAGGTGGACTGACGTCGGGTAGGATAGTGATTATCCTATTGACTTGTTGTAGCAGATGATTCGCAAGAAAATAACGACAGAAAACGCCCAAAAAATCAGAGAAAATACTCTGAATTCAACTCAATATTATTAATAATGCAGAATGATCAAAACTAACCCATAAGTCGGGTTAAATAGCTGCGAAATACGAAATTATGGGAAAATTACCAAAATGGCAAAATTCCAAAATTATACCAAAATAAAATATTAAGTAAAAGAAGTAAATTGCCAAAAATTTGGCTCAATTCGAATTTTCTAACATATAGGAAAAATGAAACGAAATATTACCATAAATAGTAAAAAATAACTTAAAATTGAATTTTGAAAAGGAAAACAGTGAATTTTGGGCTCGAAATTAACGTCTACCGAGCATAGCTGGATAGCCACGATGTGCGCGCAGAAGAGAGCTTTCCGAATTGGTGTCATAATAGCGATTCCGATAACCGTAGCCAAAGTTATGGTCAAATTACCAAAAACGAGTCAAATTCCCCAAATCAAGGAAATAATGGTGATTCACTTTCCATCTTTGCGCCGATCCGCCATCTCATGGTATCTCAGCGCCATCATCGTGCTATCTGACAAATCAGCATCACTCGACTCGGATCCTCCTGCATCATAGACCCGACTTTTTTTCTAACAGTCAAAAAATCAATTCTCAAAATCCCTTCAAAACAGGACCTTGAATAGAGAGTCCGTCCAAATTTTCACATTACTCGTATAATATAGAAAAATAACCTTAGCCATAAGGTTATAGGTCTAAAAGGAGGAAAGATTCTTAAAGATAAAAGTATTGAATACCTAATTACTATTTCAGAGATATGTATTATCCATTACTAACAAATAATTTATCATTCGGGCAAACTTTAAAAACAACTAGAGTAATTTGGAACCTTAGGCAAAATCCCTACCAGACAGGGGCATAAATTCTTTAGGTGACTACCTAATTTAAATGAAGCTTGAGCCAGCTCCTACAACTTTACAAAAAGATCAACATGTCAAAGTAGTCAACTGTTATTGGACTTATGCTTAATTAGGTACAACCATATAAGTTATGCGATTATTATGTTTAATCAACCGGACTGCTTTTTCCTATCAAACTAAAGTTCTGTGGGCTTTGAATTGAATTGGACCACAAATAATATTTGATCTCTCAAGACAATTCGACGCATAATCAAATAGAGATATTTGTGTTTATTGTGTTAAACTATAATAAGATATTATACATTACCCAAAAAAAAAATGATAGGAGGAAATTCTTGAAAAAAAAATGATTAAACATGAAGATGTACATATGGAGAGAAAATGTAATGTCAAAAGCTTCTAATATAGTCGCATGATCAATCTTCGACTAAAGCATGTTTGGTAGATTATTTTTTAATAAGTTTTGGTCAAATATATTTTTTATCTATACGATTTTGTGAGATCGATAAATACTACGCACCTTTTCACCTTTCATTTGTATCTATTTATTAATAGTCACATGACCCTAAAGGAAAGACAACTCACTTTCCATTTTCAAGCACTAGTGGAGGTTGAGAAAAAGAAAATCTAGTTCTATGAAGTCGAACATTTGAGGGATTTGGATTGGTTTCATAGTTGATGACTAATAGTAATATGAAAGATTAACAACCACTTGTCATTTCTAAAAATTGAAAGATTGAACAATAAGTCGATAATTAAAAGCGTATCAGATCCAACTCGGACATCGACCCGATCAAGGTACCGGGTCACTGGTCAGACCGGTGAACCGGTGGTTGGACTGTGGTTCATTACTTAAAAATAATTTAATAATTTATAATTTATAATTTTTTATTTTTTTGTTTGAGACAAAATTAAAGTTTTCAAATTCTTTGTCACTAATTTTTCTATACATTTAAATTAATGATTTTTTGAACTCATTTAACAGTGATAATGGTTAAATTTTGATTTTATAATTTTGTATATTACATTAGAAAATATATTTTTCCCTTTCTGTGATTTACAAATTATTTATTAGTTATTGATAAAAAATTTGTGTATTATCTATTCAATTTATCTTAGTTAAAATTAAATTTTTTTCAAACAAAATAAATATATAAAATAATTATTTGAAATTACAAAGTGAATGTAAATATTGAACTAATTTCTTTAAAAATGTTTCTAGAAGTGGCAAATGATTCATAGGTTAGATATAAGTTATTAAACAAAAGATGATAAAGTGTTGCTTGCACTAGTGGTAAGGTTATGTTTTACTTACTTAGAGGTCAAGAGTTCAAATTTTTGGTACCTACAATTTAAATGTAAAAAAGTTTTGAAATTTGGTTTAAAAATCAACCCGATCAAATCGGGCTGAACTGGCCCGAAAATTATTCAAAAACTGCCTGTTGGCCCGTTCAAATTCGAATTTTGACCGGTCCACTTGCATCTATATAAAATCAATTGGCTCAGCCCGGGTCATCGGTTTATCGGGCCGACCGTTTGTGTTGGGCCGGGCCGATTTTAATAACTATGATCAAAAGTGCAAATTTTCAAAAATAAAATCAGTAATTTACTTGTGCATCGATCAACATTCAATTGTTTTAATATGGCATCAAAATCATACATCCTCAATGAACATTTGAATTCCAAGACTGGAATGTGCTCAAATTAGCCTTTGCGGATCACGAAAGAGTAAATCGTATAACAAATAAATATACAACTCCTTAAGGCAACTCCTTAAAATTCAAAAAATTAATTTTTTTTCAAAACTTTTTAAAATAGAAAGTGAGTCCAACTCTCTGTTTTTGGGGAGCCAAACTGATCACTGTCTATTTATATTTTATCAAGATTGCATTAATAAAATTGTAAATTTCAAGTTTCAACGTTTTACTACTTAAATTATTAATATCATAACTTTAGCTAAAAAAATATATTAATTAAAATGAGGGAAAAACAATAAATGGATGTTGGAAAATAAAATAAAGAGCACAAATAAATAGTCTGATGGAGTGTATGAAGAAAAAAAAAATCTTTAAATTTAAAGGCATCTTTATTCTGACTAATAAAATTAAAAAATCTTTTGGAGATAATTCTAAGCTTGATATGTTATTATATTATTGTGGTTGATGTATGCTAATTTGAAGAATTGTGTTTTCTACGAAATATTATACCATTGTCCTTAATTTATGGCCCTTGTGCTAACTTAGTCCTTAACTTATATTCTTTGAAAGCATCAGTCCAAGCCTTTCAAAATTTACAAGATTGCATTTACAAAATAACGTAAAAGATGACTATAGTCTAGTGGAATGAGTCCATTATTCATAATCCAAGTGTCTAATTTATAAGATTTATATATAAAATGGTGGCTATGACCTTTCTATTTTGGTGCATTTTATTCACGAATTTCTACCATTTTCAGTCATCCAATTTTTTCATATATGTCAATACAAACACATCATGAGAGATCATAGAGTGTTAAGGATATGACTTCAAAATATAATCACTCTATATTTTTTAATAACCATACCACATTTTAACTACATAAAAGGTTCGTAACCTTTATTCATTATCAATTTTATGTTCTTACTTTTTTTTTTTTTTTATTAATTATTTTAATTGGTTATGTATATTTTGTTTAATATTTAATTACTCTATTTAATTACTTATTTTAATTGTTTATTTCATATTTATTTACTTCATTTAATTATTTATATTAATTGCTTATTTATTTTAATTGTTTATTGAATATTCAATTGTGTATTATATTTATTTCATTATTTAAATTATTTATATTTTAAATAAAATAAAATAAAAAACAACAAATTATTTTACTTAAATAAGCTATTTACATAATTCATGAAATATTTATAAAAGGTAATTGGCACAAAACATCTCTCTACCTTTCGAGGTTATTGTGGAAAGCGTTCATACCTTTCATTTTTTGGCATTTTTGCCCCTATTTCCACCTTTTTTTGCACTGAATGTCCTTTTCACCAATTTTTGACGTAAAATGACCAATATACCCTCCTATTTAAGCAAAACAAAAAAGAAAAGAAAAATTGCGACTATAGGCCAAACTTTTCAGAGGTGCAAATGAGTCCAAAATTGAAAAAATCCATCACATTCTCTCCCTACCCTACACCCAGTCCACCACCGGCTTCAAGTTTCAACCTCAACAACCACCACCCAACCGCTGCCTAAAACACTGGAACTCACACCGCAAACAACTATCATCAACCCCTAAACACTTTGCTATAAACAAACCAATCAAACAACAAATTTATATGGACAAATCAACCAAAATGAACCGGACAATTCCACTGCACCTCAAACGCCCTCAACGATTTTTCTTTGTCAAATATTTGAAGAAGAACAGACTTCAAATTCCGGAGTTTTTTCACATTAGAGGAAAAAACTCAAAATTAACCACAAACAATCAAGGCAGAAATTTCAATTTAACAGTGAATTTGGTCTATCTTTAAATCTCAAAAGAACCCAAAAAATTATATTAACAAAAATACTGCTTGCACAGACCCTTGTGCACAAGGTGTCTCATATGGAGGTGGACCCCACACATAATTTGGTCTATTTTTGAATCTCAAAAGAACCCAAAAAATATATTAACAAAAATACTGCTTGCACAGACCCCTGTGCACAAGATGTCTCACATTAAGGTGGGGTCCACCCCCATGTGAGACACCCTGTGCACACCCAGGGGTCTGTGCAAATAGCACAACCCATTATATTAATAGATAAGTCCAATTAAAAATACGTGAAATTTCAGAGCTTCCTATCCTCAAATAGTTTACATAATTTTTAAAAACAAAAACTACAAACACAGTTAGCGAGACGAATGATTGGCCAAGTTGTACGCAGCAAATGGATCCAAACCAAGGCCAAAAGCTCGGAGATTGCCAGAAAGCATGTTGGCCAAGGTATTTGACAGTGGGGATATGGACGGCGGTACCAACGGTGGCTTCCCTGATCACAGGGTCCATTTGGGTGGACCATTACTTGTGATGGAGTGTTTTGTAAATTGTATTACGTATGAGTTTATGATTAGGGCTATATATATGTGGGTTGGGTTGGATTGGGTGGGGTGGGGTGGGGGGGGGTGGGGTTTAGGGAAGAAGATGACCAGCTTCTTCTTCTTTTTTTAATTTCTTATCTTTCCTAATTTAATTTCTCACTTATTTTAACGTAATAAATGGAAGTTACTATTTTACCCTTTCAAAAATATTAAACATATGGTCAAAGTCAAAATTGTTAGTCAACTAATAGACATTTGGATGAAAACCGTCCAAAAGGGCCTCTGCCTCAACGTTTCGAAAGATTTGAGGTGACGGTTGCAACAAATGAAATGTTTGGGGAAAGTCTACTAATATTTTAAAGGTTTGGGGCCTCTGCTGCAATTTTCCCTTATTTTTATTTTGAAACTAAAAGATTTCTATTTTATTTTTTTAGAATGAGTCGATGTGTCCATCATTTCTAGCTAATTAACTGGGCAGTGTTGTAGTGGATTAGTGGGATTATGTACTGTTTTATCTTCATTTAAAGGAGAGAAAAGAAATTAGCCTACTAAATTTTTTTTAGTTATTTTGATCTGAACAATTCCTGTTTAGACAGATCTATGAAACTTGAACTAGGAGTACAAATCCTTGCATCCTAATATATATTAGCATGCATTAATGGGTTGTGTAGAATTATGTAGAAGGTGTCAACAATTTGCATGGTGTAGGGCAAGTAAATTGATTTCTGCCTAACCATTTCTCTATGCATTCCATATTTGGGAGTTAGTTCACCAAATCTTCGTTCTCAACTGCATCAGACAAATAGAACAAACTTCTTCAATGCCCTGATTCACGTCTCTACTTTTGCTAAAGTCCAAATTTTGAAATCGACACTAGGGAAGATCTAGCGTTGGTTCTTGATGGAGATTGTCAGCGTTCGATAAAACGTGCAGAAGACTAGGCCAAAAATGATAAGAATTGCATGCATTTATTTGAAGGAATGGAATCCACATGCAAGTGACAAGGATTGGAGTAGTAGTCGATAAATGAGACTTAGCATATAAACTGATCATTTTCTATCTTTTTAAAGATTTTGAGTTCTTAGTAACGGAAAGTTTTGGAAGGATGATAGAAAATCAGAGGTAGCCTGCCCTTTATATAGCAAGATTATGATTTCCATTTCTTGAATTTTTTTTTCCTTTTGAAAAATATAATTATTTTCTAAGTGATTGGCCTCTTGACTTTTGGAAGTTAAAATAATAAGCATTTCACAAAAGTAACGCTAAAGGGCCGGGGCCATATGAGGTTAGCATATTATAAAGTATTTTGGGGTTAGAGTTTTGTTTTGTGAGTAAAAGATTTTATTTTTGTTTTTCTATTTTTTTTTGGGGATGGCGGTGGGGGTGGGGGGCTTGGACGAAGGCCGGCGCCGACTCTATACATACCATTCCATATCTTGGTTAATTATAAAAACACTTTGAGAAAACCAAAGGTAAACCAATTTTTTATTCACTTATTTGTTTATTATTTGAGTTATGCACTACTCTCTTATTTTCTCGACTTCTATCACTAATAATATACAGCAACGTACACGCAACAAATTCATTGAGTTGTTGACTTAAATAGTTTCAAGTTTATCTATTATTATGATGGGAATAATATAGGGAAGAGACTTTACTTTTTATATATATATATATATATATATATCAACATGCATTAATGGGCTGTGGATAATATGCAGAAGATGGCTCCAAGTTTCATGGTGAAGCATTGGCATGCAGCAGTAAAGACCTGCATATAGGGCAAGTAAATTGATTCCTGTCCAACCATTTCTCTATGCAGTAGATGTGAAATATGTGCTTGCAATTTGGAAGTTTATTTACTAAATCTTCATTCTCGAACTCCATCAGACATATAGAACAAATTTCATCATCTCCATTTTTGCTCAAATCCAAATCTTGAAATTGGCACACGGGAAGATCTAGTACTACTAGTATTGGCTCTTGACAACGATGAACATTATCCCCTCGATAAAATGTGTAGAAGAGTAAGCCAAAACTGATAAGGATTGCCTGCTTTATTTGATGGAATGGAGTCCATATGCAAGTGAAAAGGATTAAGGTAGCAGTGGATAAATGAGATTGAGCATATAAACTGATCATTTTTTCCTCTCTATCTCTTTGAACAATTAAGGGGGATGTCCTTAATATAGAGTTCTATGAATTTTAAAACTTCATATAAATTGAGGTGTCCTCAATTCAAATTTAAATATAATTCATTAAAATATAGGTGTCCTCAACCTAGACTTTTAGAAATATTTATAAATTTAGGTGTCCTCAACTTAGATTTTAATAGGTAAATTACAAATTTACGTATCCTCAATAACTACTTGATTTAAAATGATTTCATTAATTAGATAGATTTTGATAGATTTTAAAAGATTTCAAGCCAAAAGTATAAATGCCAAAAATCTGTAACAATTATATCCCAACCCTACAAATTTCAAGAATTTTCTCGCCTACAAATTTGTCGCCCTCTCCCTCTCTGGTGAAAATGTTTTTCTTCTTCTCCTCCCTATCTCACATCCCTCTGCCATGAACAGACCAATTTTTATTGAATTTATCAATTTTGTGACTTGTTAGTTTCACCAATTGCCATTAATTTCCCACATATTCTGACTTGCTAATTTCACCAATGGCCGTCAATTGATTTTTTATTCTGACATGTTAATTCTGGATTTTTCTTATTGAATATACTACAGATTTTTTCCATATGTAAGTAATTAAGAGTTACGAAATATAGTTTTAATGACATACACATTCATTGAAATCTATTTTACTATAAATTTTACCCAAATCGATGAGAATCTATAAAATCCATTGAAATCTATAAAAATCCATGAAAATCTATTAAAATCTACAAAATAGAAATTCATTCAAATCTTATGAAATCTATCAAATTCTATCAAATTCCATACAATCCATGAGAATTTATAAATATTAACAAATCTACTAAACTCTGAGTTGAGGACACTCCCGTAAGTGTTTAGGAACAAAAAACATGAACTGGTGATTAAAAATCAGAGGTGGGCTTCCCTCTATATAGTAAGAATGCTCAAAAGTCAATTCCAACTGATAAGCCTCTGACTTTTGGGTTGTACTAGGGAATGTATTATATAATAATCTAATTAATATAATAATTGTATTTGAAAGTTAATGCAACTGTCCAGGCTCATATGGGGTTAGCATATTTTAAAGCAATTTGGAACGCGGGAGCTGCGGGACTAATTTATCTTTTGTATTGGACGAACATGTACAAAAAATTTCATATGAACTTCTCTTTCAATTGAAAAATGTGTACTACTCACGAACTTCAGATAAATGTCCAAAATATTTAATAATGCTCATGATACCCTGGACGCGATTAGCTTGTACATAGTGACTTGACTCGAGACACAATTCTTGCTAAAAATGTACTCAAATGGCCAAGAAGTCCCTTGAAATTCAATTTTCCTCCCCTTATTCGGAGAATGAAAAAAACCTATCAAATGGAAGTCCTCTTTTCTAGTTCTTGGCTTAGTGATCAATGACGTCTTGTCCATCAATCGCTCGTCTAGCTATCGTCCATTTCTATTTTTGTCAAGGAAGTTACTTTCAGGTTTAAGGCATCGACAATGTTCACTAAACTATATATGTTGTCAATATGTTGAACATTTTGGTTGAAGATATTTCAATTGAGAATGCATCCAGCAACGGAAAATTGATGTCGTTGGTTGAGGACAAGGGCGCTTATCCATGGGGCTGAGAAGTAATTGTTCCTCGAGTGAAACACCATGTTTGGAGAAAATTATGTTGTCTAATAGGGATCTATTTCTACAATTTCTACTAACAATGTTACAAAGTCTTCATCAACGAAAGTACAAGTCGAAGAAGACTATAGTTAAGCGGGGAGTGCATTCTATGGCGCAGAGAAAATGGATATTCTTTGCGAAAGGTTCCTGAAGTATTCTGACTTCTCATAGAAGATAAATTACTTACAAGCCTTAAACTACGTACCTTAGTGTTCCTACTTTCATCGTTGATGATATCTAGACCGTCCAATAATGTTGACATTTCTGAAGAAAATAAAAAATAGCAACTTAGGGTGCATTTGGTTTGCGTTTCCATTTCCGTTTCCTGTTTTCAGTTTTGAATTCATTTTCTATTTTGAGGGATTATTTTAAGATTGCAAAAAAAAAAAAAATGTTTGATTTGTCATTCTGAAAAATTGTTTCTCAAAACAAAAATAAATAAATAAATAATTTGAAAACGCGTTTGGTTTAAAAACTTTAGAAATAGTTTTATGATGTTTTAGAGGAGTATAGGAAGAGAGAGGGAGAGGGGTATTTGTAATTTGATAAGTTTTGTGTGATTTTATAAATTATTTTATTTTAAAAAAAAATTTAAGCTCATTTGCCTTCTCTCGAGTTTTTTGAATATTGACATTGAAAATACTCAAAACGTCAAAAAGTCATTTTGAGTTTTATGTTATAAAAACTTCCTTGTTTTCAAAATCGCATTTTTGAAAATAAGATATCAAACACGTTTTAAATGTTTTCGAAAACTGAAAATGACCTCAAAATGACAAACCAAACACACTCTTAGATTTTTTCACAAACCATTTCAAAATTTTCTCATTTATTATGTACAATAGACAATTTTTATTTTTCACCTAACGAAGAATATTTAAATTAACTTTCGCAGTTCCCCTTGTTACATAACTATGTACAAGAATACCCTGAACCATGTAACCCTAGTCCATCACGTGTCGTCTATATCTATACAAAAAAGTACACAACCCCAGACGAAGAGGGCGTACTCTTCCGCTTAATTCAAGCACAATATTAAACTACAGACCCGACCAAATCATACAGGCTATCTAAATCATTAAGAAGTTAGAGAATTATCGTGTGTTAAGCCTTTGATTAGTGGTCTAACTAGTAACTATACTCAATTAGTTAATTACCGACCCCGTTGAGTGCGCGCAATCTCCGGAATTGAAAATTGAGTGCTTGAATTATAAAAGCGCTCAAATTATTTCCTCATTAAAATAAATTTAAAAAGAGAAGGCAATAAAAATTGGGATAATTGCAGCAAAAGTTCAAAATCTTTGAAATATTAGTAGACATTTTTCAAATCTTTGATTTGTTGTAGTCGTCACTTCTAATATTTTCAAACGTTGTAGATGAAGCCCCTTTGAATAGTTTCCATTCACAATTCTGTCAGTTAACCAAAAATTTAACTTTACCCACATTTTTAATATTTTAAAAAGGGACAAAAGATTAATTTTCATTTATCACATTAAATAATTAAATTAAAACAAACACACACACACACACATACATGCAATCATCTTCGTCCTCTCACCCCTCACCCACTCCCACCTCCACCTCCACCTCCACCTCCACCTCAAACCCAAAATCCACCCGACCACTGCCACCTTCACCTCCTCAACCACATGCTATCGACTAGTGATGTCAATTTGGCTCGTCGACTCGGGCCGCCCCAGAGTTGACCCGACTTGAAGCAAGGAGCTCAGGCTGAATCCCATCTTGGGGTGTCGGGCTGAGCCCAAGCCAGCTCCTGTGGCTCATCAGGTCGGCTAAAAAAAAGCAGTGTGCAGTGCAGTTGCCTTACATAGGTAGCTGTGTGAGCTACCTATGTGTTATTAAAAAAAGGAACCGAACATTAAAAAAAACTCGAGCCGAAAGCTCAGGTCGAGCATCCATTTTTTGGCCGAGCTTTTGCTTGACTCAACTCGAGCAAAAAAAACTTGACTTAATTTTACTCAAATCGAGTTTGAGCCTCGAATTTCGACTCTCGAGCCGACTCAACTCGACTTGTTGACATTTCTACTACCGGCCACCATCATCCATCACATCACAATCACCACCCAAAAACCTCCACCACCAATCCCAAAAGAAGTAAAGCTAAAAAAAAAACACTTAACGATCATTGGCGAACAGATCGAGAGAAACCGAGAAACCAAAGGTGGCTAAGGTCTGGTTCAAATACTTGGCCCAGTTCTCCAAATTGTTGATATTAGCAAATGCGTATTCACTGAAGCAAAAGATTAATCAAATTCAGCCACGGAATTTCAAAAACCAAAATTTTCTTTCACTTGTTTCGTGACATTGTACATGTAGGGCAAAGGTTCACACTATTAAAATTGAGAAGCAAAGTATTTAAATGGCAGAAAGTAAATATTGCAGAAAAATAAAGATTCAACCCAAGATTTCTTTCGGCCTAAACACCAGAGGTTCGGCGACTGCTTCCAACGCCTACATCTCCCGTTGAGCATCCAACAAGTTGGATTACACTCAATTGCACTATAATAGCCCAAAAATGGCAACGGAGGATTACGAATATTTGACAAATACAAAGAGATAGAGTCAGATCACTTATATCTCAAAAATAACCCAACAGTTTCGAAGAATCACAACGAACCTTCACTGCACAATACTCAAAACTTCACGACTCAAGAGAATATAGTGTTCTAACAGATAATCACTCAGAATATCTAACTAAATCACTCAGATTTACAAGTTTCAGACCTCAAATCAGAGATTTAAGCTAAAGGATCATACAAACGAAACCCTAGCCAGACGAATGGATTTTTCTCTCACATGAACTAAAGAGTCAAACACGTTAGGAGAGTAAGTTAGGGGTGCTAGATGAAACGGCACCAATAATAGAAGATTCCAAAGTCAAAACCAACGGCCCAAGATAAACCACGTGTCACTATCCAGTCAAAAGTGCCAAACTAATAGAGTTGTATTTACAAAAAACACAACTTCTTCAATTTCAAAATTCTTGAAGCACACAACCAGGGTTTGATTTTCACATTCTCCACCTTGCTACCAGAATTTTGGAACTATAGTGCAACTAGGAGCAAATCCTTAACTTATTATCACTTGCTCTAAGAACCTATATATGAATCACAAAGAATCAACAAATAAAAGTTTCAAGCAGTTTAAAAATTTGTTTAAATGAATCACTTTAGTACCCATATCAGATGGGTTAAATTGAGTAGAAACTTTTTCAATCTTAACTTCACCTTTTGAAATTATATCTCTTATAAAGTGATACTTAACATCAATATGTTTTGATCTATAATGAAACATGGGATTTTTACTAAAGTGAATTGTACTTTGATTATTAGAAAATAGCACAGTGTAATTATCATTAAAACACATCTCACATAGTAAGTCATTTAACCAAATTCCCTCTTTAACTGCATCAGTTGCAGATATATATTCTGCCTCAGTTGAGGACAGAGCCACTATTTTTTGAAGTTGAGATTTCCAACTGTACAGTTCCACAAAGTGTATAAAAATAAGATGAAATTGATTTTCTATTATCTTTATTTCCAACAAAATCTGAATTAGTATACCCTTTGATAAGTGTGTTTTTACACACTTATTTGGATCATAAACATGACTTAAACATGGATAAAATGGTTGAATTGTGACTTAATCCAGTTAAATTTATGCATTGTAGGTAATTCAATGGAAATTGTGGAATTCAGGAGAAAAGAGCCGAAGAAGGACCAAAACGCAACAATTTGATAGTTCGAGGACCAAAGGTGCAAATATTGAAAAGTTGAGCTAAATGTAAAAAGAGAGGGAAGACATGCCAAGTATGAGCTCAATGACAAAGCAAAACAACTGGAAGAAGAAAATATTGAAGAGGGACTGAAATGAAGACAATTGAAAGTTGGAGGACTAAAGCGCAAATACTCAAAAGATATGCCGAATGAGGGGCATAAGAATTGATGGTATCAATCATTAATTGGAAGATAAAATTTGTTGAAAAGATGAAGAAATCGAAGAAAGAAGTCAAGAGAAGCAACAAAGAAGTTCGGGGACCAAATTGAACAAACCACATAGATGTTACATCTATGCGACCGCATAGTGTAACCTTCTATGCGGTCGCATAGAAGGCTCCAGGGACTCAATGAGCCCAAACAAATTGATCTATGCGACCGCATAGATTCCTTCTATGCGGTCGCATAGAAGGATTTTTAACACTC
>NC_036251.1:16708441-16813124 GCF_002742605.1 Olea europaea var. sylvestris
TTGATCTATGCGACCGCATAGATTCCTTCTATGCGGTCGCATAGTTCGTTTTTGAAACCTCGGGCGTAGTTTTTCGTTTTGGTTGAAACTCCTTTTCTACTTAATTTGGACGCGATATAAAGACCTAAGATCATCATATGAAGGGTAAGAACGACCAGGGAGAGAAGAGAGACCAAAATTGGAGGCAAGAAACTTGATTTTGGATTCAATTTCACACGGGCTCGAGACGGGATTGAAGATTATACACACGGATTGAAGAACTTCTATACGGGTGTATTCTTATTATCTTTTTATTTTGTTTTTCAATTTCTTGATTTTTGCAATGATGATTATAGGCTAGTTTTTTTTTATTCATTAGGAATTTGATGAACCTTTTGATGATTTAACTTCTCGTTATTTCATAAATTCAATATTAATTTCGATTGGACAAATGTTTGATTTATATGAGTTGAATGTTTCCATAATTATTTGGCCAATTATTATGTGATTGTAGATGATTTATTCTTTGCATTCGAAAGAAGGGGAATAAATTCTATGGAATATAAATCGACATAGGGTTCGATAGGGGATGGAAACTTACCTCTATGCTTTATGCAATTCATGAAAATGTTCATAAAAAGTCATGCATCCCTATACATTGCATCATCCATAGAAATATAGGCTGGTGATGTGTAAGAGTAGATTCAATATATATCGAGAGAGTATATTGGATAATTTAGGAACATTGAATTGGCATTTTGTTCATCGATTCGTTGAATTTGTGAAATTAGGGTTTTTAATAATCAATTGGGGATTCAAGTTCTTAATGATTTCATTTCAATTCATTTCAATACAATAATTCAAAAATTGCGTATTTACATTTCAGTTGCGTATTTATTTCATTAGATTAGTGAAATTTTGAAATTAGGGTTTCCAATTTTGCAATTAAGGTTTCGAATTGGGGATTTCTCCCAAAATTAGGGTTTTCATATTTAAACCAAATTTTCATTCAATTAGATTCGGTTAAGGTCACATTAGTTTAATTAGAGCTAATTTAATCCTCGTGGGAACGATACTTGGACTCATAGTCCACTTTACTACTTGTTAGCGAACCGTACACTTGCGGTGGGTTTTAAATCGAAAGAAAATAATTTTGCGAACACCCTTTCAAACTTATCTCATTTTTGTCTAATTTAAACACTAAACATAAGTTTGATGATCCTTTAAGATACCTTAATAACCACTTCAAAGCATGAAAGCATTCTTCACCAGGATTACTTAAAATGTTAATACTATATGCAAGATTAAGTCTGGTGCAAATCATCAAATAGATCACATAACCAATTATATTAGCATATGGAATTTTTGACATTCTGACATATTAATCTTTAGATTTAGGACAAAATTCAGAAGACAATTTAAAGTGATTAGCAAGAGAAAGTGTCATAGGCTTACGATCAAGCATATTAAATTTTTTCAAGATTTTAGATACATAGTCACATTGATTTAAAAACAACATATTTTTATATTTATTTCTTCAAATCTAAATGCCTAATATTCTTTTAGCAACACCAAGGTCTTTCATATCAAACTCAATTTTAACTTTGATTTAGTATCATCAATTTCAGATTTATCTGAGCTAGCCAACAACATATCATCCACATAAAGTACTAAATATAATGAGTTTTTAACTCCATAACCTTGCAGTACAAGTAAGTATCATATTGGCTTCTTCTAAATCCAAGTTTTAAGATAAAGGTGTCAAACCTCTTGTACCATTGCCTAGGTGCTTATTTTAGGCCATACAATGATTTCTTTAAAAAAAATACAGTATTTTCAGAATCACCTTTTTCAAAATCAACAGGTTGTTTCATGTACATGGTTTCATCTAATTCCCCATACAAGAAAGCAGTCTTAATATCAAATGGATCAAGTTCCCACTGAAATTGTGTAACAAGAGTAAGCAAGCATCTAATTGTGACATACTTAGCAACTGGAGAGAAAATTTCAGTAGAATCTACAGCCTCCTTTTGTGTAAAACCCTTTGCTACAAACGTAACTTTGTATCATTTTTACTGTCACCTTTCCCAGGTTTTACCTTATAAATCCACTTGAAATGAATTAATTTTTGTCCTTTGGGTTTGTCAACCAAAACCCATGTTTTATTTTTAAGTAGTGGAGACATTTCATCTTCCATGGCCATTTTTCAATTTCTGCTTTCTTGACATTTAATGGCTTCTTCAAAAGAGTTTGGCTCATTTTCAGACGGGTCTTGATAAGTAAATAAGGAAACAAAGGTGTCATTGTCAAATCTGGTGGAGGGTCTAATTTGCCTCATCTCCCTATCTCTTATGAGTTGGTACTTATCAAGGGGGAGGGATTGAGACATGTTCAATTTCAATTTCAGGTAAAATAACATGTTCTTCATTTACATTATCCCCTGCAGTAGACACAAAAGTGTTCTCATTACTGCAGGAGGGCTCCACCTCAATTTGGACATCTTTTTCAGTTAAAACATTCTCTTTTCCTTCAAGACATGGCATCATTACTCATTAAAAATAACATCCATTTTTATTATTTAACCCATAGTTTGTACCTTTGACATGCTCATCACATCCCAAGAAAACACATTTTAATAATCTTGGTACTAATTTACTAACATTTTGATGAGCACAAGCAGCACAGCCAAATACTTTCAGGTAAGAGTAATTCACAAAACTATTTGACCACACAGATTCAGGAATAACAAAGTTTAAGGCACTAGAAGGACTCCTATTAATCAGATATGCAGTAGTTTTAACTTCTTCACCCCAAAACATCTTAGGCAGTCCAGAACTTAAAAGCATGCATCTAACTTTATTCAACAGAGTTTTTTTCATTCTTTTAGCCATTCCATTTTGTTGTGGCGTGTGTGGAACAATTTTGTGTCTCATAATGCCATATTCTTTACAAAGATTATCAAATTCATGATTACAAAATTTCAAACCATTACCAGTCCTCAGATATTTTATTTTAAGATCACTCTGACTCTCAACTTGAGTTTTTCAGTCCTTAAAAATAAAAAATGTCTCATCTTTTGATTTCAATAAATACACCCAAATTTTCCTTGAAAAGTCATCAATTATTAGCAAAAAATATTTGAAACTAGTCAATGTAGAGACAAAAGTAGGACCCCACAAATCAGCATGCAAATACTCAAGTTTTTGTTTGGATTTATGAATTTTAGTTGGAAAGAGAAGTTTAACTTACTTTCCTAAAATACAATCTTCACAAGAGCCAAAATCACCAAGATTATGCTTTCCAAAAACACCTTTTGATTGCAAAAAAAATCAGTCCCTTTTCACCAATATGACCAAGTCTTTCATGCCACAATTTAGCTAAAGTAAAATTTTTAGACATAACAGAAGCAGTTAATCGAAGCAAAGGTTGCGCATACAGGCAAAAAAGCCATGTCTCTTGGGGCTGAAGTGACCAGGTCATTTTCCCTAAGAATTTTTATATGTCCTTGACCCAAAGTTATGTTAAACTGCTTGTCATCTAGCATTCCTAAGGACACTAAGTTCCTTTTCAAATCTGCGACATGTCTTATGTTCTCAAGGAACAAAACATTTCCATTTTCTAATAGCAATTTGACAGTCCCAATTCCAATCACTTATTGTCCATTATAACATGCCCCCCTTTAGTTTTTTCCAGATTTATAAAACAGTTTTTGTTGGGGCACATGTGAAAAGAGCAACCTGAGTCAAGTATCCATTCATCACTTTGACACTTTTCTGTGCTTACTAAAACAAAACCATTTTCATGTTTAGTTTTATCATAGGCCAATACATTACTTCCATCAAAACCTTTTTTTTTTTTTTTTTTTTTATTTTTTTTTTTTTTAAAACAATTTTTTGCAAAATGGCCAAGCTTGCTGATAAATGTAATTTGTGCACTTAATTAAGTCATATTTCTAAACTTTTACGTCATCAAATTATTAATTTTTATCTAACTAGGTTAATTTTCATTTGGTTTTTAGTGATTGACTTGTTTGAAGCATTTGGAAAAGGATGAAGGATTAATCAGCTATTTGATGCAAAGTATGGAGATCAAAATTTTATATTTTGAAATTTGAAGACTTGGAGAAATAATACCTTACTTGGGCCTTGGACCAATTGATAAAATAGAAGGAATTAATGTAGACTTGGATTTATTTTATGATAAAAAGTTTGTGGGCTTTTGATGGGTTGGAAAAAATAAAAATAAAAAAAATAGGCTGCCTAGGGATTTTAGAGGAAGAAGTCGGCTGTTGTGAGAAAAAAAAAAAGGGTTGCCTTGTTATTTAATTGATACATATATATACCCACAAAAAGACGAGGACGAGGGAGAGCCGGGAGTCTTTTGCGAATGAACCTACAGAAAAAGAAAAGTGCGGCCTGGTGGAAATATATACGCATAGAACACGCCAATTGAGGAGAAAATTGAAGAGAGATGCCAGCATTCAGAAACAAAAAAGGAGAGATACACGTGATTTGCAGCGGAAGTGATTAAATATACATATAAAAAGCAAAAGGCTGCTGGATTTTGGAGACAAAAAAATACATATTACATTGGGCAGCTTTGGGACATTAAAGAAAGACATACATAGAAAACATTGCAGCTGCTTTGGAGGGAGAAAAAGAAGAAAATTACTGCCTTGAGTTGAATTATATGCACGCATAAATAGAGGCTGCTACTGGAAAAATATATATACGAACACGCATAAACTTTGGCTAAAAAATGAAGAAAAAGGCAGTGTTCATTGGAAAATTAATCATTTGTTGTCAAATTTCGGTGATGTCCTTCCACTTTTATTTGTTTGATTCTAACATGATGTTAGGCTAAATCTTTTCATGTATTAGATGAAAGAAAAAATTGTTTAATTCTTAGTTTTAATTCGAAACCTGTGTTTTTATCTTAATTATTGTGTTGTGGTTCTATTAATATGCATAATTTTATTGTTTTAATGTTTAGAACAATAAATTGTTTATTCTTAGTGTTGGAAAACTCATGATAGGTAGAACACTATTATTGGGACACACGGGTAATAAATGTTAGGAATAATATTTGTGGCGCGTGCGATCATGTGTGATAATTCTAAATGTCAATGCATGTTTGCCATATGAATTCGGACTAGGAATATGATCGTCTCGTGGTAATCATATATTTATTATATCTTGGAAAAGAATAATAAATAATAGTGGAATTATCGATCGTCGCAATTGCATAAATGAAAATAATTATCACTGGTTGAAAATTAGAACTAAGAATTGATCAATGTCGTCGAAAATCCAATACGTTCACACATTTGATTTTTAAACCAATTTTCATTATTTTCACAAGTTTTAGTTATGAAAATTAGTTAGATATTCATTCGATCATCTCTTGGTTACAAACACGAATTTAAATATATCAAATATACTAAAATTGATCTTTATTCTCTGTGGGACGATAACTCTCTCTTCACTATTATTACTTGTACAACGAACCCGTACGCTTGCAAGAATTTGACGAACACTTGCCACAATAATAGCATTTTTTACCTTTTGCATTATTCTTGGTCTTACTCGTGTCAGTCTATCTTTTATTTGCAGGTTTTTTAAAAGTTTTTCCCTTAGTCAGAAAACTAGTTCCAGTGTGACTGTTACTTGACTCAACCTTGATTTCTAAGGCTTTATTTCTCAAAGCATTGGTTATAACATCAAGAGTGAGTCCTTCTCTTCCATATTCAAGAGCAACTTTGATGTCCTTATACTTGTCACTTATGGAGTTTGACAGAACTACAGTCAATTGATCTTTTCAAAGTTTTTCATCACAATTGGCTAAGTCTTG
Organism: Olea europaea var. sylvestris; assembly: GCF_002742605.1. Lineage (NCBI taxonomy): Eukaryota > Viridiplantae > Streptophyta > Magnoliopsida > Lamiales > Oleaceae > Olea > Olea europaea. The sequence goes on from NC_036251.1 coordinate 16,714,271, forward strand.
GATAAGTTTTGTAAACCTACTCAAGTTTTCTTCTAAGTCAACTGCATAATCCATTTTAAAAGAGAATGATTGTTTTAAAAGAAAACATTTATTTGGAGTGGTTTTGGTTTCATATTTTGCCTTAAGTTTGGCCCAAAGATCAAAGGCAGTAGTGGTTTAACCTATTTCTCTGATCACATTGTTAGACAGATACAAAAATATAGTACTCCAAGCAATTTCTTCAAGTTCAGATTTCTTAGTAGGTGCTAAATCATCAGACCATGAATCATCTAATGCCTTAGCACATTTCATTTGCATCAAAATAGTTTTCATTTTCTGATTTTACATATCAAAATCAATTTTACCATCAAATTGATTGAATTCAAATTTAACAGTAGCCATGATGCAGGTAATTTATCACACAAAGGTCAACACGAACTCAAAGGCAGTTTAAGCAGGGAGTCAAAAATACCAATTTGTATCAATTAGAAATCATAGTAGAACACAGACAAGATTTCACAAATCTTAAAATATCAACAGAGAACAAACAAGATCGATCAATAGATACCAATCACAGAGATCAAATACAAGGTTTCACAAAATCCCTTCAACAGAATTCTCCAAAGTACATGCCCGTACATGATTTATCTCATATTCCAAGGGTCTCGTAGGAGCTACTGAACAAAGATTAGTCTCAAAGGGATTTCAATGGTGTACTAAAAAATCAAGGAAAAGTTCAAGAAACACAAATTTCTGAAAAGAAATATACAGTAAATTGAAAAGATCTCACCAAGCAAGTTCAATAACTCGTATTGTTTCAAATTTGCTTTTCAGCGGTTCCAAAAATTTCAAATCTGTTGAAGATCCACCAAACTCTCCAAGATCCAGGTATCGTGCTCCTCAGTGTGGCTCTGATACCACTGTAGGGCAAAGGTTCACACAATATTAAAACTGAGAAGCAAAGTATTTAAATTGCAGAAAGTAAATGGTGTAGAAAAATAAAGATTCATCATAAAATTTCTTTTAACCTAAGCCCCGGAGGTTCGACGATCGCTTTCAATGCCTACATCTCCCGTTGAGCATCCAACAAGTTCGATTACGCTCAGTTGCACTATAATAGCCCAAAAATGGCAACGAAGGATTACAAATGTTTTACAAATACAAAGAGATAAATATACGGTTCTAATAGATAATCACTCAGAATATTTAATTAAGTCACTCAAATTTACAAGTTTCAAGCCTCAAATTAGAGATTTGAGCCAAAGAATCATACAAACGAAACCCTAGCCAGACGAGAGGATTTTTCTCTTACATGAACCAAAAAGTCAGACGCGTTAGGATAGTGAGGGGTGCCGAGTGAAACGACGCCAATAATAGAAGATTCCAAAGTCAAAACCAATAGCCCAAGATAAACTACGTGTCACCATCCAATTAAAAGTACCAAACTAATAGAGTTGTATTTACAAAAAACACGACTTCTTCAATTTCAAAATTTTGGAAGCACATAACCAGGGTTCGAGTCTCATAATACGAAAACAACTAGATTAAAACTAAACAATTTTTTGAATACTACAATTTTACCTCATGCCCAAACTATTCATGTTAGTCGATGATCTCTGCAAACCCAAAAAAAAAAAAAAAAAAAAAAAGGCGCGCACATCCATAAACAAGCAAAACTTAGTAAAATAGTTAAAATGTTGAAATGAGATCTTCAACTAGAGACAAAAAAATTTACTTTGAGATCCGAATCAGTGTATGTAGGAGGCATATATCTTTTCTGAAGAGCGTGTGTTTCTTTTGTGTACAGTAAGGTGGAAATGAGGGAGATTGATGATATAGATCTAAATGATTTGCATTTTTGGGTTTGGGTGATGGAGCTTGTTGGGTGGCTATTGTGATGGGGTAGATGATGGTGAGCAGTAGTAGATGGTTGTGGGGGTGAAGGTGGTGATGGTCGAGTGGATTTTGGATTTGAGGTGGGGTGGGTGAGGGGTGAGTGGAAGAAGATGACTGTGTGTGTATTTATAAATGAAAAGTTATTTTTTTTTTTTTTGTCTTTTTTTAAAGTATTAGAAATGTGTCCAAAGTTAATTTTTTGGTCAATTAACTGAATTATGGATGAAAATTATCCAAAAAGCTTCACCTATAACGTTTGAAAAGATTAAGGGTGACGGTTGTAACAAATCAAAAGTTTGAAGAAAGTCTGTTAGTGTTTCAAAAATTTGGGACTTTTGTTACACTTATCCCTTAAAAATTTATATAAAATTTCTAGTATTTTCGAATTCAAAATATTCTATTTTAAGTTTCTAAAAGCAGAGAATAAAAGAGAAATTTTCTTCGAAGTAGTGTGGGAAAAAATGTATGTTTTTCTATTTAGAGTTTTGTACAAGATGGCTCTTTTTCTTTAGGCAATTTTTCATATTTCAAATCGTGCCTTTATTAAATATAAATACTTTCTTATCCCTCATTCATGATCGCCTACATTTTGCACGATCAAGAAAAACAAATAACCCTTTTACTAGAAGATTACTTTTAGAATAATGATATTTATCATTATGATGATGGAATATTCGTTGTGAAATAATAGATTTGGAGATTGAATTTTATGTGATAGAGGGAGGAGATGTGGTCGAGAGAGAGATAATAGTTGTCACATCACTTATATTTCATCATCATGATGAGAAATAGTATTACTCTTATATTTAGTGGTTCTAGACTTCTAGTCATGAATCTATCTAGACCTTTTAAATGAATTGGTGGAGATATTTTAATTTTTACTTCAAATTGGCACGAACCAATCCTTCCCCTATTGTTGTCCCTAACTAAAAATCGACGTATTCACCACTTCCTAATTAATAATGTTATTAAATCCCTATTAACAATGATTATTTAAAAACACTTTATTCTACATACTCATTTTTAACTAAGCCTTGAGCAAAAAAAATCAAAAAATCGACCAAACCAATTAAACTGAACAGACTCAGCTTGGTTCAGATCGATTTGACAAAGATAATCGGTTTGGTTTGATTTATTTTTATTTTTTTTCAAATAAGACCATGGTGAATTGGTTCGATCATGATTTGAAGTCTTAAATCATTAGTTGATTGAACCAATCCAATCCATTTACATATTTCCTATTTAATTTTAAAGAAAATAAAAATAAAAAGATGAGTTCTGAGGAAAAATTACCCAAAAATCTACATATTAACTATGCATTTCAAATATCAAATCTTAAACTTTTTTTCCACAATCAGGGGTTAATTATTTATTTAATATTTATTAAACCCAAGTCTCACCATTTCTCTCTCCTTATTGCAGAAACATCTCCTAATTTCTTTCTCCTTTCAGCTAGCTCTGACGATAGAAGAAAATTTATTTCAGGTCGGTGCTGTTATGGGTCATTGGAAGAAAAGTTGGGCATCATAACCGCTACGTACAATGATGGTGGAGGTGAGGTGGAGATTTCCACAGAGGTTAGGGAAATTCGATCGAGTCGAAGTGGAGATGATGATGCAAAATTTGTTTATGCACAAGGATGAGAAGGAATCTTGACTTCAGTTCACACTTGATGCTCCTTGTTTGATCGGGATTTGTATGCGGATCTTCTCTATTCCACTTCTCCACCTCCAGCTCTTGCTACTAACGTTGCTCCACCACGGGCAGCGGGTAATCTGCCTTCTGCCTATGCTTCCTCGTTCGACTATACCAACATTGCCTCTAAAGCTACGAGGCTCCTCTTACTTACACAATTTCGTGCCTTTATTGAGGATGTCTAGGGCGAACAATGACCAATTTCAGGTCCATCAAGTACAAGCAAGGCGACTATCGTCGTGTTTGGTTCACAAGGAAAAGGGAAAAGTGGCAATGCAATATGTGGGTAATGACGATTGACAAGGTTCATTCTAATTCCTAGACTACTTGGTAGTGCGAAAGCCACATTGTATCCCACACAGATAGCAACAAATTGAGATACACACACATTTCCTTTGATCACTTGAGCATTTAGGTGAATCAGTTGTTCATGATATTTACCATGGTAGTTAATCCAGCTTGGTATCAAATATGTTGATAGATTTATTCTGAAGAAACATGCCTAGTGATACTCTGCTTTAAATTTATGTCAAGTACTGATATAATAGTGGGGAACATGTGAGTCCTTTTGGTGATTGTAGTATTGGAAGTGGTGGGAATTTAGGCCATCTTGGTGGTGATATTGTACCTATGATGAGCCAAAATTACACAAATACTATTAATAGTCATGGTGCTAGAAGTTAAAACAAGGATGGTGGTGTGAGTTCACTGTTGATTGTGGAAGAAAAGATTAATTCGACTAGAAATGAGGACAGAGCAGATAATTCTAGTCAAATATTTGAAGCATTGAGTGCACTGTATTTCCAAATCTGGTCACCTACAATGCACGACTACTGCATTTTTACCTTCAGATGAAGAGCGATTCTGACCAACTATTAGACAACTGTGATCAATAAAATAAATAAATATAATCAATAAATAATGTGGCTTAAAAATATGTGATTTGTAATTGTGATCTATAATTTGTATTTTTCGTGATCGATAAATAAATTGTGACCAATAAATTTTGATAATTTGTGAAGTTGAAATAAGTTGTAACCTATAATTTTTGTGATTTACAATCGAAAAATAACTTGCGACAAATTAATTTGGTAATTTGTTATTGTAATAAGTGTGACTTATAAATTTTGTAGGTTGCGATCGAAAAATAACTTGTGATCAATTAATTTGATAAATTGTGACCGTGAACTAATTTTCTGCCTATAAATTTTGTGATTTGTGACTGAGAATAAGTCGTAACAAACTAATTTGATAACTTATGACCGTGAAATAAATTAACACCTATGCATTTTGTAATTTGTGATCAAGAAGTTATGTGATTATATGTGACCAACTTTGTGTTAATAGTGACATGTGTAACCAAATATTTGTCAATCGTGGCTGTTTGTTACAAAACATGTTTACATTTAAAGTTTGTGACCATTTAGAGCATTTGTATCTAACTAAAATCACTGACTTGTGTTATCTATGTCTAATTATAACCATATTTGTATTCAATGTCACTGGTTGTGATCTTATCTATCTAATTTATGGCTGTATGTAACCAAGTCACTGTTAATTTGATCACATATAGTCACATTTAAGACGGATCGGGTCACATAGAGTCAAAAATAAAGATAAACTTGATCACAATCGATCACAATTAAGATAGATTTGACAATCACCACAAGACACATAGTCACATTTAACACAAAAGGTTTCGTTTGTACAATAAAATATCTGCTCATATATTCAAGATTTTTTTAATATATATTTTAAATAACGATTGTTAAACAAGAGTTAAAAAGGATCAAATCCAGATCAAAACCCACGTGAGCAAGAGTAAAGACCGGAACTACCAAAGGCGAATGAGAATCCACTGATCCCGGGTCGTCCTATCAAATACCAAAATCACGGTCAGCAATGGATTGGGTTGGTATAGGATCTCTAGGAAGTCAACATTATCTGACTATAAAATCCATTTCGTAGTGCTTGTTTGGATTAATTATAAGAAAAATAAGTAGTCGATATTACGAAATATAAAGATAATAAGTGTGTAGCTATTATGAATGCACGAGTGATATTAATGTTTAATTTTGACTTTATATTATAAATTAAATTTTAATTTGTAAGTGGATTTGTGTACATGCTTGTTACATAAAAAGGTTTCGTTTGTATATTTCAAATCCAGCTTTGTATTACCTCTTGTCCATCATTTGAGTGACGCCAATTTTGTCTTTCCATGACACACGAAAGACAATAATATTAATGTTATCTATGTTTCTTAAGGTACTTTAGATATACGATAATATCAAGAATAAATATGTGAATAAATAATTTTTAATTCATCATATATAGCTCCCTAGTACATCATCAAATTGACGAGAATCATAAAGCAAACTAGAAGGAAGAAAACCTCCAAACTGGTTATCCATTTGAGAGCTAAACACACTATCTATAGGCTCCAAAAATGAATCTGAACTTGTAGTTGTAGGAGATTCTCTACTATCCATGGAAGAAATCAAAGATGCATGTTCATCATCCACCGTAGACTTAGGTAGTACTCTATCATCTTCACAAACAATCTCATGAAAATCTGCATCAGCACCATTGGTCTCCATGTATCGCGATACATCGGAGTGTCTCCCCGTGAGTTCTTGCACAAGGGAACGAAACCTCGACGCGCAAGTCTTCACTTTCATGGGGCTAGATATGTACACGACTTTAAGAGAATTGCTTTTGTTATTCCTCCTAGTCTTCTTTTTGCTCTCCATCCCTCTCTGAACACTTGAAATATCCATTTCTACTTCTAGTCTCTAAACCGGGTCGGATAAAAATTTCACGCTATTTCTTTTGGGTGGCGGTGGGGTGAGAGAAACCCACAAGATGATGAAAGATTTATAAGGGTAGGGATGTGGAGATTCTTATGGTACAAGGGTGTTTCTTAGAAAGAGATAAGATTGAATGATTTGGTTGGAAAAAATGAGGGCTTGATAGAGAAATAGGAAGATTAAAGGAAATTCAGAGTAAAAGAAGATTACATAAAGGTGCTTGAATGACCCGTAAGCTCATAATTTTTCTTCGAGACCTTAGGCTAAAAAATTGACTTCTAGTGATGTTACAAGAAAAACCCATATTTTATATCACGTGCGCAGACAAAAATGACTTATAAGTTTTCTCCAAAAAGATTGTTTGTGTGCAAATGTTATTGGTGGATAGGAATAGGGTTTTTGGAATATCTTAGGTTAGAGGCGGTTAAGGATAGGAATAGAATTGGACGCTTACGGCTAATTATATTTTTTGAGGGTTTTTGTTTTTATTACAGTTTCTAGAGATGTTTAGTCAATTTTTTTCTAGAATTTCATTACATTAGATATTTAATATGTGGATGACTTTCATGGCGTTCTAAATTGTGATTTTAATTAATTAATATTCTGACTGAAGAAATTATATTAATATTTTTAGTTTGCAATGACAATTATTAGTAATCCAATGTTCTTTTTGCTAATCCAGGCAATAATATGTGTCTGTCTATCTGTCATCATTTGCGTGAAAACAAAGTTCAACAATTATTTTTATATTATTATTCTATGTATCAAATTAATTATCCATGACAATAATGGACCAAACACGTTTAATAGAGCAAGTGTTGTTATTATTGTTATTATTTTAAAGTAAAAGAGATATATTTGACCATCTATTTTCCTGTGTCAATTATTTTGGTAAGAAACCGTTAGAGATAAAATAAATCTTACCTGTGAGAGAAAAATTCAAAAATAACGACTGAAATTGTGAAATAACGGTTATTTAAATTGATTTTAATTGGCTTAAAATCTGTACCAAACAAGTGCTTAAAATTTGTTTTCCTACAAATCTCACTCAACAACAAAAGCCACTTGCATATGTCATCAACACAAAGAATTGTGTATTCTAAGAATTTCGTTTTTCTGAGAATGGTAATTTCTCTAGGACACTTATTGGAACGCCAAGAATTTGTCCTAAATCATATTTGCTTTTCCATTCATTATTCATTGCATTTTTTCTACTTTAATTGAAAGCATATCAGACTCTAAGTCAGATCTATGTCATTCTTGTTTATTTCCTTTTACTTGAAGTGTAGGATCATTTCTATGGAAGTAATAGGAGAGATCCTTTCTTTGTCTAAATTATCGTCTAGATTAGTAATGTACAATAGCTTTTTCCCATTATATTTTCACTTCACCCACCATCTAGAAGATCTTCGCCTAGCTACGATTTTGACTCTTGAATCACATAATGTAGACTTATAATAGACGGTCGATTACAATCAATTCTTAACAGACTATTGATAACACACATGAGTCGATCTATTAATTGATAAGATCGTATGTTTTTAGTCGATATTAGCATGGACAGTAGGTTAATAGACTAACGCTTAACGATGATCAATTAATTGACCGTCTATTAATAAATTGACTCTTAACAAATGGTCAATCGATCGCCTATCTCTTAAAATGTGGTCAATTAAGGGACCGTCTCTTTTACAAATCACATGATGTAAAGTTCTTTCCCATAAATTTACTCTAAAATTCAAAAATATGTCCAATAATTCACACTTACCTATCTAAAATGCTCTAAAATAAATCAGTTTAGCATTTAACAATTACAAACAAAAAACATGAAAGTGCAAATATTATTATCAATTTCAAATGTTAAAATGTGAGATGTTTGTATTGAGGTTTTGAAGACATATACTTGGAGATTAGAAATTAGTGAGGTTTTAGTTTTGGAAGAGAGATATTGGTGAATGAATAATTAAAGAGCTATTGATTTGTTTGAAATTAAATTGAATTTATTGTAATATGTTCTTATTTGTAATTAAAAGGATATTAATGTATATATTTTTAAAAGAATATATTTATTTTTATTTGTGAAGGATGCCTTTAACACTTGGCTGTTCTTGGTTAAGTTGGATCTCTGGATAGGCTCTTCAGCCTCTTTCGAGTAAGTGAAAATCACAGGATTCTCTACATTAAAAATCCACAATTCTAAAATGAGGTGGGTAGTTTCATTGTTCCAAAATATACTTCAAAAAACCCTAATTTATTCCCATTTTCATTTCCCCCCATCCTGATTCTCTCTCTCACGTCTCTCTTTCAACTGCCCAGCGACATACGATGGAGGAGCTGCACCATTGCAGCGTCACTGACCATGCTGCTGCGAAGGTCCTCATTGCAGCGTTGACATACTGATGGCGAGGGTGAGTAGATCGAGATGGAGGTGGATCTATAGTGTGCGTGCAGCGGTGGTTCAACAAACTGATGTGCGTGTGGCATGGTTGGATCTGTGGTTGGTGTGGAACGGTGGGTGTGGTGGTTACGTGTGGTGGCGCAAACTAGTGTGCGTGCCGCGGTCGATTTGTGGTGTGCGTGCGGCGGTGGTTTAACGAATTGGTGTGCGTGTGGATCTGTGGTGTGTGTGGTGGTCGTGGAATGGTGTGGGGTAGGTTTTGTTGGCTGTGGTGGCGATAGAGGAGGCGATGCTAGCTGTTGGGTGGATGCCGTGGTTGTGGAATGATTTGGGAGTGGTGCTGGCTGTGTTGGCGAAGCTGAAATTTGTTACCGTGACTGTGACTCACAATTGGATAGGTAATCTAAAAAATTGTGATCGAAGAATTAATCGTGACCAATAAATTCACTAATATTTGGATATGTGACCTAAAAATTGTGATTGTGACTCACAATTGATGAAGTTGTGATCGAAAAATTAATCATGACCAATATATCCAATAATTTACAATAAAAATAATCTATGACCTAAAAAATAATCGATTCTATGACCGATGAATAATTCGTGACCTGTAAAAAATTTTGATTTCGTGATCGATGAATAATTCGTGATCTATAAAACTTTTGGATTCGTGATCAAAAATATTTCTATGACCTATCGATTTGTGATCGAGAAATAAGATATGACCAAAAAATTTGATAAGTTGTGACTAAAATTTAATATGTGAATAATTAATGAGATAACCGTGACTAAAAATTGTGATCTCAATAGATTTAATTAATAAAATATATATTTAATAAATTAATTTATAAATAAAATTTAAAAAATCTGATTTTTGAAACTTTAATCCCTTGCTCTTAATTTTGAAAAGGGATATACTAATCTTCTTGGAATGATTTTTTCCCGTGAGTAATCCTATTACCTACTTTAATTTTTCAATTAACGGCTTCTCTTTCTTGCTCACTTAAACCTCTGCCTAAACCCTTGTCTCTCTAAAATGCCACTGACATCCATAATTTCCAAGTCCAGAAGCCCTCTCCTCGCCTGCTCATTTCTCCTTATCAAGCACCTTTCCTCTTCGAAATCTCTCATTTTGCCCAAATCATTCCTAGTTTTTCCTTCCACGACCAAGCCCACGATCGGAGATAATAATCCCCAACAATTTGGTTGCGAATGGGTTCGAGCATACCACGACGGCAGGCCCAGAGGGCCTCTGTGGAGGGGGAAGAAACTCATTGGAAAAGAGGCCCGTTTCGTTATATTGGGTTTGAAGCGATTCAAAGACGACAGCGAAAAGCTCCCGATATTCATTAAAACCCATGTGGCCAGGCTTCTTAAATTGGACATGATCGCTGTTCTCAGTGAACTCGAACGCCAACAGGAAGTTTCTCTTGCTGTTGAGGTAATTGATTAGTGGGTAAAATGGCGGAAAATAGGTTGTTGATTTTGTTTGTACCTTACTTTGCCTGTTTGATGATACTGACAATGTGATCTTGATCCAAAACAAGTGGCGCAATTGAGTGTTGGACCTTTTCCTGTAGTATCATACCTCATGTGGTGTTCTTAGCTGAATTGATGCATTTACTAGCGTATTCAATGTGTGAAATCATGTCTTTTCCCCTTAAGACTAGTGCGTATGGGTCTATTATACTACTGCATCATTCCGTGTTTCAGCAATAGTTGAGTTGTACTCTTTATGGTCAAGTGGAGATTCTACTATAGGGAATTCTGGGAATAGAGCTTGTTTAAATGTAAGCATTTTGTGCACGTAGTCATTATTTGGATTCTTGGAAGTAAACTAAAAAGGAAAGGAAGCTGTTCAATTTGAAATGAGAAAGAACATAATGTTTTTTAAGTCAATAACATCTAATGGCAATTTTTTCCTTTCTCTTTTCCCTTTTTTTTCCTTTTTTTTTTTTGGGTAAAACTCACTAATTAACGTAAAAGAATCCTCCCATAATTGAGATGTTTTGTAAATATCTTTGACGTTAAGTTTTAAGTTAGCAATTGGTCGTATAGTATATTGTTGGATTTTGATTTACGTTGATTTTGGGGGTCCAATTTATAGAGTTCGCTTCAAACTCCCACGATCACAGGACCGGCCCTGACTGTTCAGAAACCATTTCGTCCCACATTTTTGAAATGTTTGGAACAAATTTGCTACGATTTAAAGGTATCAGACCTATTTGCACTGCTTTGAAAGGTTTGGAACATTCACTATAAGTTTTCCCAGTAGAAATGTTTGTGGATTCATTCGGGTTGGATTTCAAGAACTATGGAGCGAGTCTTAGAAGAAAGTGGAACTTTCTCGAAACGATTCATTTTTTGCTTTTAAATTGACTAGAAAAAAATTAATTAATTCTGTAAAATTTTAATATAATTTACTAGTGCCTTCGTCGAATTCGAGTCCGGACTCTTCTTGTTCCTTTACTCCCAACTCAAAACTTCGCCCGCCCAAGAAGTACAGAGCTGATATGACAAAAAGGGAAGAAAATAAAAAGAAAAAAAATGAAAAAAAAAATGAAAAAAGAAAAAAGAATGAAAGGGACAGGCTTACGATGGATAATACTCAAGTATAAAATAGCAGCACTTTGCCTAGAAAGATGAATAAGGGGCAAACCCTGGCCAAGGCTTTGCAATTCTTCAAGAAAAATGTCCCCTTCACCTCAAAAAATGTGACCCACTAGACTCAAATCGGATAAATGGATTTCATTTATATTTTCTTTATATCTTTTTAATAGAATCATTTTAATTTTGTGAATTATAGTGCCATAATTAGAGAAAAATGAAATAAATAAAGTCCATGGCCACTGTTATATCTATAAGATACGTGGTATACGCGTAATGGAAGGGATCATATTGGTCGACTAGATATCGATTATTCAATTGAATTGAACCTATAAATTAAGCAATTTCGTCTTTAGCTTGAACTTGGTCCAATCTCACTAAAAATCCACTTGACTCATTTATATTTCTCTATATATATGTTAGTCCATTTCACAAAGGGGATGACATTTTAACCCTAGTCAAATCCCACTTCCGTTTTTTACACTCATTATCTCTCGTCCAATAGTTGATTTGACAATCGAAGTACAAATGATCATTGAACACTTTTCTCGATCGATAAATTTTGCCTCTTAACGAGGTGTTTCAATTTGCAGATAATACCTATGGGAAAAAGAGATTATCAAAATTCTATTGCCTGCACGTTTATGCAAAAATTAAGGTCAACAACACTCACAAATTCACAATAAATAAGAGAGATGATAAATATATATTGAACTCATACTATGCATTACAAAAACAAAATTTCGCGAGTCTACATAATTATATTTTTGAGATTGGCATTTTCTTATTTTTGAGCATATAGACGAGGGACGAGGATTACGAATAACGTGCACTTTCTAGATGTTGATGCGATTCGTGTTTAAATGCAAATTCTATTACCATTGACCAATTTTGTCTGGTCCACTTTTATTTACTATTTTCTAACCATTAAAGAATATAAAATCCACATCGAAATAAGGAAAAAAATGAAAATGACATGGACGGGGAAAAGTATAATTAAATATACTCCTTACAAGTTGCAATTTCCCAAAAAGCACCCTAATTTCCTAAAACATTTTTTTATTTGCTTATTTACATGGGGGAAAGAGTATAATCCAATGGAGTTGAACCTCATTCTAAATAGCGTTAGATGGTATATTAAATTAAATGTGAAATTAAATGAGTCTTCGATGGGGTTAAATAATATTAGGTAGTGTTTGATATGTGGTTTTTTTCCATGGATCCATTTTCCAACTTTATGGTGTTTGATAGAGTTTTATTTCCATGAAATTGCATTTTTTTGCTTGTCTTGGGAATTGATCTTTTCTTAGTTTTTAAGAAAAATCAATTCTCACCATTTCACCAAAATGGTGAGAATTGAAATTCCATGTTACTATAGCATTTTGTTTATTTTATTTTATTATTTTATTATTATTATTATTTGGTAATGAAAACAAATTCTAAGAATTATTGTAAAAAAATATTTCTCTTTAATTGACAATTTTCATGTAAAACAAAGCCAAACAAACATCAGAGATAGATGATTTTCTTGATTTTTTTTTTATTTTTTGGCAATGGAAAAAAATTTCATCTCCAATACTAGTATCTCTTTAATTTGCCAAATTTCATGTAAAATAAAATCAAACGAACACCAAAAAATCCTTTTATTTCAACATATTTCACGTGAAAAATTATATCAATCAAACACAATAATTTACAATTCTCAAGAAATCAATTTCTCATCAATTCAATTCTCTAAAATTCGTTTTCAATTTAATTCAATTCCATCTTTGCAATCAAACGGACCCTTAGTCAAAAAAAATTTGTTTTTAAACTTTTAATATTTTTTTTTCACATATTCTAATTTGCATGAATTTTTTCCCTTTAATTTTTTGTTACACATTTCTCTTGCGTCCTGAATCTCATTTTTCTTCCGATACTTAAGTTTGTCATTTTTATAAAATAATTGCCCCTTTTTACTCAGCTTATCTGTAGCAACTCGAGGATCGTCTATATTTTTCTCCACCTCAACACTAAATGCCTCTAGACCTTCAACCTACGATTTGAATCAAAACATTGGATTGGAGATTCAATGGTTGAATAATAATCTAATTGTGTATATTGATGAAAACATATGTAATAATATTGAAAGCAAAGTAATTAAACTACGACCCCAAAATATGAAAACGCGTATGCGATGTTTATAATAAGAGTATGAGTAATGATATTTTAGCCCTAATGGAGTTATAGCCAAATTCATGTGGTGTTAAGTAATAGGCTAAATAAAAAATTAAATTAAATGACTCTTTAATCATACTTATCATTTAGTGACACATTAATGCCACATAAACTGGGGTTATAACCCTGTGGGACTAAATAGAATTACTCTTATAATAAAGGTATTGAATTATTCTCATTAATATTATGTTGCTTGAGCCATTGTTTGGTCCCTATTAATTTCAAAATATATTATTTTCAATTATATATTTTTCATAAAATAATATTATACACAAATCTAAATTAGTAATCAAACTTACCTTTTGTGGAGTCTTTTTGTAGCAATAATTTTCAATCTACCATTGGCATATCATATGAATCTTTTTATGGTAGAAAGTACCAATCACCAATTCACAGGAATAAAGTTGGCGAGAAGAGGGTTTTAGGATCAGAAGTTATTGAATGGACAATTCAAGCAATAGATAAGATCAGTAATCGAATAAAAATGTTTATGTGTACAAAGACTTGATCATTGTAGTAGCTAGCAAAAAGATGATGGACGAAACGGAATTATGGGAAAATATGAGAAAGGAAGGTTTGTTCCCTGATTCTCAAACATATGCTGAAGTTATTCGTGGTTTCTTGGCATATGGGTCTCCTGCTGATGCCATGAATATTTTTGAGGACATGAAGAAGTCTCCAGATCCACCTGAGGACTTGCCATTCAGGATATTATTGAAGGGGCTACTGCCACATCCCTTGTTGAGGAATAGGGTGAAGCAGAATTTTGAGGAAATATTTCCCGATCAGCGTGTTTATGATCCTCCAGAAGAGATATTTGGATTACGATGAGAGACTGTTCTAATTATGTGGTTCCCATTGGGAAATAAACATGTCTTTCCTGGAGTAGTTAGTAGATTGTGTTTCAGCTTCGGAAAATTCTAATTTTGATGGAGAGAGAAGTTGTAATTCAATTGCTTCTAGCTGAGGTTCTCGGCTATTTAAACGAGATGAAGAAAGTTATTTCGTTAGTGAAGTTACTTCTGGAATTTTCCTTATCTGTTAGCAACACGAGCAGTTCACCATGATATTGGTTACTTGAAGAGCAGCTTTTGATCTCCCTTTTTACATTAGGTTGACACACTGCAGAAGAACTATGCACCTTTCGGGATGTGATATATTTTAGTCGTGCATTATTTACCCTTTGGAATTAGATTTGGACTTGGATAGTATAATTTTACCCGTTTGTGGGTATAGTGCATGATTTGCTATGTTTACATTTTCGCAATATGACCAATTATGATCATATTTTTTGGCTAGAGATATAAATTTGATTGAACCCCCCTCAGTGTTTACTATTTTTTATCTTTTTCATCTGCACGAACCGGATCTCATTTGGCCCGTTAGAAAAGCAAGTCGTGCAAGGCCGGTCCGGGTTGTACACCTCCAAAACTCGAGGAAATTGGCCGCCACACCCAATTCAAAATATTCTTGTTCTTCATCATTAACAGGAAATCAGAGAGAGAGAGAGAGAGAGAGAGAGAGAGTGGCGTCTACAGTGAAGTATGTTCGCGTCCCACCGAACTCGGCAAACATGGAGGCGGCGCGGAAGCGGGTGTTTGAGTTCTTCAAGACGGCGTGTAGATCCATCCCTACCTTCATGGATATCTACGTCCTCGACGACGTCGTCAAACCCTCCCAGCTTCGCTCCACCGTCGCCTCTGAGATCCGCAAGAACGCTCATGTCACTGAACCCAAGATGCCCTCCATCTAAATTACATTTCTAATATGCATGTTAAATTTACCTTTTCTTTTGGGTGTTCTTAATGTTCAATTCAGACGTTATACTTGTGTCTTTGAAAGAGATCAAACGCATCTGAATGAAGAATTCTTGGGGAGTTTTTATGAGTTGCACATTTAAATAAGATTGAATTATTTACTAGAGCTCTCATATATCTAGGTTGAGACAAGGTAAATCTTAGGAGAAAATGGCAGGCAGGATAATGGGATTTAGATGAACTGAGCTTCTTAAAGTATGGAAGACTCTACTCTTGGAACTTACCAAGCTAAAATTGAAAGAAAAGAGAAGCACATTTGCACTGTAGCAAACGATGCTGGTAAAATAACTCTAGTACCAGTGATATGTTCATTACTCAGATTTTTCGAAACAAGAAATCATAAAAGAAGTTTTGAACTAAAAATCTCTAGATGTAGAATGACTTATCTTTTGTAATCCACCCATGGCATTGAATACTTGAATGGAGGTTATAAATTGATTAATTTTACATTATTGTGGGGTTGGTTTTTCCTATAAAAGGGATGGTGATTTCATTGTTAGATAAATCACTAAAAGATACAACTTGAAAACATAAAAATAATTCGTTCATATTTCATACTATATTTCTATAGTTTTGGCAACTTGATGACAGGCTCGTTCTTTATCTCCGTATGGTCGTGCTCATAGAAGGAGAATCGACTTTGAGTCACATGAGTTTTATCATAGAGCAGTGTAGTGTCAAAAATAATAGCACGAAAGGAAGGCAAAACAACTTTAGGACGTATTCAACGTGACTCCCAAGATTTACTTTCTAAATCTCTTTTCTATTTTATGTTATATTATTGTTGAATTGTATTTGTTATTTTATTATGTTAATTGATATTTATTCTACACACAAATAATCCATTTTTTCCAACAATCTAAAGTCGTGTTGGAGTGATTTGTGCATAGAAAAAGACAGTGTTTGATCCTTTGCTCTGCTTTGAATTTTGGTTTAATAAGTGAACTACACACCGTGATGGCTTAGGAATGAGTTTCGTAATTGAAGTTAAAAGTGTTTGTACAATTCTTTGGTAAGTGTACATTGGAGTGTTCATTCTTTTGGAGTTGTATATTGGTATATTTCACGTGGCTGTAGTCAGGGGCGGAACTAGGGGGGGTTTTATAGGGGCAATTGACCCCCTAGATTTTGGGGGAAAAAAAATATTGCTTAGCTTTTTTTTTTTTTTTTTTCTTTTAGTTTTTTTGTTTTTTTTTTTTTTTTTTTTCCTTAGTTTTTTTTATTAGAAGATACCCTATAAATTTTATTTTTGCCCCCCTAAGCCAAGTTGTCTGGGTCCGCCCCTGGCTGTAGTCGATGGTGCTCGTCTTAAAATGATGATTTGACTAAATTATGTGATAACTCTATCCTTTTGGATTTCGTCGTTGATTATGAAAATGATATGGCATGCAAATACATAGTTTTAGTATCATAATTCGTTTCTATGA
Source organism: Olea europaea var. sylvestris (assembly GCF_002742605.1). Taxonomy (NCBI): domain Eukaryota; kingdom Viridiplantae; phylum Streptophyta; class Magnoliopsida; order Lamiales; family Oleaceae; genus Olea; species Olea europaea. Next base: position 16,731,117 of record NC_036251.1, read on the forward strand.
TATTTATGTGATTATTTCTGTGGAAATGCTAAAACGTAGGGGAATAATGATTGCCTAAATGGTAAATTATATTCCCATTATACTATATTACTTGAAAACAGTGTGTGACATTTTTGTCTAATTAAAGTCAATATGAATTACTGTTAAAATGTCTTTTTAAGGGTCAAATTAGTGGTGTTTTGTTGTGTGTGAGCATCCTATTCAGTGGAGCTCAGTATAAAATTCTAATGGATGGAAGATAAAATAAGAATAAAGTTCCTTGTTTCATCTGTGTTTGCAGTAGGTGATGAGTTCTAAAAAGTGGAATTTATAATTAATGAGAACCTCATTTGTTGTTGTTAACTTTAACTAATTTCTCCCATACATGTATTATCTATGTTTACTTGTAGTAAGCTTCTTCTCTTTTGTTGATCCACCGAAATGCATTTAGCAGAAAACATGAGAGTATGTATCGAACACATATACTCCACTTGTGCTGCAGCAACCTGGTTTGCTGGACCATAATCAGATAAGATTGCCAATTTTTTGGCATTATCTCTAATTTTAATTTGGATAGTTATATTTTAGAGGTAAGACAAATTCTAGCCTATATGATGAGATATTATCACTGTATATTATAACCAAAACTAACATTTAGTCATGCTCATGAATTGGTTGAATTATATTGATTGCATGAGAATTCTATGAATTTTACTTAGAACGATTGGTTAAAAGAATTTAACCCTCAATAACGTATTTAATTAATATTTTAGAAAAGGTATATAATGATACTATCATGTAGTATGATTAATTTTTATTTAAGTTTGGAAAGCTTCAAATCTTAATGCTAAATTATTTTAAATTTTATATGATCCCCTCATAATTTTAAGTTATTAAAATGAATGAGGGTGAACGATGAATTTGGGCTATATTCTATATTTGCTAGAATTTCACGTGATTGTGTTTAATCTTCTTTTGCAATATATTTGATGTACTGTATTTGAAAATAAGTTTATGGTCTAATTAAATTATGACATGGTGTGTGAGCTAAATTGGAGTACAAAATTGTAAATATTTTGTATCTAAGGCTTATTTTATTAGTATGAAAGCATGTTTACTTAGATCAATATTGTTAAACCATATTTGATACTTTATGGTTATGTTAATTTCTTATTGGTTAATGTTTTGTGAAACATGAGCATCATTGTATTCGATCATATTATTCAAGTTGGATAATTAATGGTATATGTTTATATTTGGACTAATCACTAATCTCATAAAGTCTTGTCAAATAGATTAAGTGATAATCCATTTAATTAAATCATATTGGTTATATGGGACATTAATTTTGACCAATAATCATATACATTTAATTTTCATGTCATGCAATAGATGCCATCCTTTCTTGCTCCATGGTAAGTGACATCCTGCCTATAAGTACGAGGAAGGTAAGAAAAAAAAGGCAATTTTGGAATGTGGTAAAGAAGTTCCACAAGTTGAATATCTTTAGAGCGTGGGATGTCCGAATTTTGAGATAGATATGTTTTGAATTTTTATTATCCTTATTTGTAAAATGATTTTTGAAAAGTGTTTAAAATAAAATTGCAAAACTGCAGGCGAAATGCAAGAGTTTAATGGATGCATCAGCCCAAATGTGTTACTAAAAGTCAAAATTAGAAAGTTCACGTATTTATCTTATGTGATATTAATATTTTGAAAATTTCTTAGATAACTTTGCAAATGTGCAAGTGGAGAATAAGAGCTTGCAAATATTGATGGTACCAAATTATTTTTCAAGGACATAAAATAAATCATAGTTCGTAATGGACATAATAAATCATGAGGGGATGGGTTTAAGCACTAAGGAAGTCACATTCGGGAGTAATATAACCTATGATTGAAGATTCCATGAAGAAGGTTCAATGTAGTAAAAACAACCTGCACTGCGTGACTTGTAATCGCACTATTTTGTTTGTACTCATCCCTATAATAATATAGTGTTAATAAAATGTGATGTTAGTAATAATTTAACTCTGAATGAGTATCGAGGCAAGAATTCTCGCGAGGTGTAAGTCACACGCACCTTTGGAAGACTCACTTATGTAAGAGTTATCATGAAACCATGGCTATGGGATTGGACTATTTCCTAGACTCTTACTAGAATTAAGATTAGAGTGCATGACCATTAAGAGCGTTGCCTGCTATGAACTAGAGCCTAAATTAATACTGTGTGTGGAATGATTGCAATTTGGCCAAAGGGATCTAATTCAAGGCTTAGTCCATTATAACTTCCTCAAATGGAAATTGTTATTTCTAAGTGATGTTCAAATCCAAAAGACGCATACACCTATTACACAGTATAACGTTGCCACAATATAATATATATATTTCTTTATTTTGAAAGATTAAAACTTGTGGAGGATTGTTGGAAATTATATTAAGTTTTAACTTTCAATTATTACATTTTTAATTTTTAATTTTGGTTTATTTAAAATTTTAATGTACAATATATAATACACTTAAATATTTGAATGGAGGTTATGAATTGATTAATTTTACATTATTGTGGGGATCGGTTTTTCCTACAAAATGGATGGTGATTTCATTGTTATATGGATCATAAAAAGATACAACTTAAAAATATAAAAATAATTCCTTTATTTTTCATAGTATATGTTTTATAGTTTTCGCAATTCGATGAGAATCTCGTTCTTTATCTTTCTATGGTTGTGCCCATAGAACGAGAATTTGTTGTGTCACATGAATTTTATCTTGGAACCATGTAGTGTCGAAAGTACAAGTATGAAGGGAAGACAACATGACTTTGCGACGGCGTTTTCATCGTGACTCCCAAAGCTTGTCTTCTGAATCTCTTCTCTATTTTATGTTATATTATTGTTGAATTGTACTTGTTATTTTGTTGTGTTAATTGATAATCAATCTACACGCAAATCACCCATTTTTCCCAATAGTATTGTGGGTATAACTGTATTTTCTTTGTAAACGGGTGAAAAAGCGTTACTCTCTGTTTTGTTTCTGCGTTGTGACTCGGAGTACGACATTGAATAAGGGAGGAGCTAGCATCTAAAAACTGGAATCTGTATTGGACTAATATCCATGCCTTTTGATGTAAAAGTTCACATTATACATTCTATGAGATTGACCACCTTTGGTTCGAATCTGAAACAAGGATTAACAGAGATTAATGTTTACCTGAAACAAGGAAATGATAGTTACCAAAGTAAAAGTGTTTACAGATTCAAGCCTTACAGCAAACCAATAGTGTACTTCTAAGATAAGATTCAAATGAGGGCTATACTGCTCAGTGTCTTAGCTTTGGATACTTCTCAATTTTATCCGTTTAATCAGTTTCTGTTGAGACGAAATTAGAATTAGATTTTAAAGTAAATTAACATTTAGAGTATGACTGAACATGGATTATTGAAGTGAGCTAATTCTATGCACAGAAACTTCTACTTCTACGCTTGAATCCTTCTTTAAAACCTTGCACGATAGGTGGATGTCTTCACCTAATCCACTCCCTCGTGTGAAGGAGTATTTTACTCGAAGTTCAAAAGAAGGCATGTCCCAATTGACATTTCTCTAGATTTATTAGATAAATTTGCTTTGTGTAGTACATCGTTAATAATTACATGAGTCATGACTGTATTTAACAAGATGAAGCTCTCTCTAAAGTAAGCGATCTATTTTATCCCAAGCTAAAGACCGAAGATTGATATTCCTCAATGCAAGCTTCAAGTATTGTGTTTTTATGGAGATTGTAATCAAATCCTCTTAGGGTAGTCTTAGCATTCGAAATAGAACCAAAATTTATTTTTTCCGCTCTTCAAAAGATTCTCTACTGAAGGAGTGGAGTAAAATAGGTAATGATTTGTATATCCGTAACTCGAGAATACAATTTACCGAGAAATAGGTATCCAATGCGTAGAGTGAAAGTTATTAAGAATGTGTTTGATACTCATTTTTATGAAAAAATGAATATTAGAATAGTAAATTGATGGAGAATGTGTGGATGAAAAAATAAGAAAAAGTTTTTTATTTTCATGTAATATTATTTTAATAAAGAAAGAGTGGTTAAAAAGAATAGAAAATTTGTATTTTGATAAAAACGAGAATCAAATGGGCCTTTAGTTTGAATTTAGGGGGTGTATTCAATTGAGATTTTTGAATAATTTGATGAACTTTTTTTAAGTGATGATTTTTATGAATTTCGTGAATTTTTTAAAAATTTGTATGGAATTAGTGGAATTTTTTGTAGACTTCTATGAATTTTCATTTTAAAATTTTTATAGACTTTTGTGAAATTCAAAAGACTTTTGAAAACTTTTATTTGATATAGAATTCATATAGATTTGATGTGAAATTCTCACATACGAGGTTTTAGTTCCCATAATTCCCCTTTTCCATCCTCCTTCTTCTTCCCATATAACAAAAAAATTTTTTTGAAAAAATAAAAATTTAAGACCTTAATTAAATAATTAATAATCAAAATTATACATACATATATGATTCAATATTTTTAGAATAATATACTTTTAAAAATAAATAAAAATCAATATATTTAAATTTAGTTATAAATTTTTATAATTTACTAAAAAATAAATATTTTTCACAAAAATGAATAAAAAAGAAAAAATTTTATAAGAATTCAATTTAATTTTTTTAATAGAAAATAGAGATAAATAATAAGAAAGATAAAGAAAAATAAATGGAATATAATAAATAGAAAAAAAATTAATTTTATTTATACATGTCTATAGAAGGTTAAAGGAAAGAAAGATTGAAAAAAAAAATTTGGTGACAATTTCCCAAAATCTCATGATTAATGAGAAACAAATTTTAAGATATTATATGAGTACTTTCTGCTTAAAAGTTAGTACTCCAGAAAAAAAGTTTCTGGAAGTCATTAAAATTTGAATACTCCAAAATTTATAAAGATTTCTAAAAAGTTTTAATTGAATACATCGTAACTTTTAGAGACTTTTTAAAAGTTTATAAAAATCTTAATTGAATACACTGTGATTTTTAAAGAGTATCAAAAAGTTTCAATTGAACACTCTTAAACTTTTTAAATCCCAAAAAATTATTAAAAGTTTCAATTAAATACACCTCTTAATAAGCTTTTTTTATTTTTATTTTTTTCCCTTTGATTTAGTTAACAATTATGTTTTTAGTATATTTTTGAAAATGATTTTGAAGGGGAAAAAAAAAATCGACATCTTCGAATTTATTAACGTTTTAGGCGAGAGCCTGCACTTCTCCGAAATTCTCCCAGTGATTTCTAGAAGCAATAGCAGCAGTTCCCAAGTGATACATGGCGTCAGGCGTCGGAGCCAATGGCGGCGCGGTGGTGGACTGGCACCAGAGGCCACCCAGCCCCAAGAACCCTATTGTATTCTTCGACATCACTATTGGCAACATCCCCGCCGGCCGAATCAAAATGGAGCTCTTCGCCGATATTGCTCCTAAAACCGCCGAAAACTTCAGGTAATACCCCCATCTCGACTATCTCTATTTCCTAATGCATGTTTTAATGTTTCACATTCAAAACTTTAACAGATAATGGATTTCTAGCTTTCGAATATAGAATTTTTCAACACTGTAGCACGACGGTATCTGATTTTTCAGAACGACTCCAATTTCTGGTATTGGAGAAGTGTGGAAAAAAAAATTCTGTGTTGACAACATCCGTGCCAAAAAAGCACAATGATAATAGAAATTAAATAACCTTCAACTTACACAATCAACATAGTCAACTACACAAACATATATCTGTGTATTCTAATACTTATTCTCAATAAATATGAAACTTACGAAGCAAAGCAATTGGCGAGGAGTGCTGGAGCGGGAAAGAAGTTGTTGCTGGTGGGTATGTTGGCAGGGGTGGGGTTTGGAGGCGATATTTCCAGTCTAGTACCTAGAAAAATGATAGTTGGGCAAATTCCCTCAAAGAGATCTTATATTCTTGGTTTTGTTATCTTTCTTGGAAAGTTTTCATGTTTTATGTTGTGATCCTTTTACTTGTATAGGACTGTTTGCTCGAAGTTTTCTAAATATTTTCTCAGCTATACTGTACATTTCTCCTTTCCCCGTGTGTGGTGTATGGTATGACCTCGTTCTTTATTTCTTTTTTTGGCAGGCAGTTCTGCACAGGAGAATATAGGTATGTCAAATCTTATTCTCTAGTTCTGATTTCAAATCTGTTATTAGACTAAATTGTTTATATATTTCAGTACTTTAATCTGGCTTATCTCTGAGGAGCATGAATTATTTCGGATCAAGTTAAATAATCTTCATATAAAGAAGATATTATTGCTCTTTCAAAAACTGGGATCTAGAAGATAAGCTTGAAATGCCAATCTAAGTACTGCACTGATTCTTAGATACTGAATTAAGATGTGGAACAGCTCTGAGAAAAGCATAGCAGAAATAAAAGAGTATCAAATTATGTCCGTTAATCCGTTTGTCACTCACTTTTCTCCTCCTGGTCACTATACCTCATTTTTAAAAGTAGAGGCCTGCAACTTATCTTTCAGATAACGTTTAGAATTTTTTTAGTGTAATACTTCTATATATTTATTCAATTAGAAAGAATTCATATGGGGTTAGCAGCCATAATTCAAATTTACTTGGGTGGTTATGTTCCGCTAATTGAGATTGGATTTATGTATCCTATTTTGCCACAACTGTATTATGCTTTCTTTCAAAATGGAGAGAGTCAAACGGTATATTCTCTTTTGCTGTTTTAGACATTAATTTAGGTCCTCTTGTATCACCAATGTTTTTGAATACAGTTGAGCTATTTATCATATTATTTCTCTTTTAATTATTTTTAATCCATTGGATACTATTTCTTTTAACTCTGAAACATTTTGTTAAATTTCCTCTCTGGGGAGTGGATCTGTGTAAATTTAACAATTATTTGACAAATGTTATAAAAACCCTCCTGGATGTTTTCCAAATTTGATTTTATCTTTTATGTTTTGATGAAGTTTTTGCACAGTCTCTGAATTTTCAATGAACTGCTATCACAGTAATCTAAAATTTGTGAAACTCGATGCTTCAATTGAAAAAGATTTTATTGTGGCAGCTTGCTGGATGAGATGTTTGGGAGTAGGTTCTAAGCATGAACGTAGTGACTGATTCTTTATTATTCTGCTGTCTTTTGTCTTGCATACTTTGATGCTATTACTGGGTTGTTTTCTGTCTATTGTCATTTATTTTTTCCTGTTGCTGCTTGAGTAGTTGCTCTTACTATTCTATAAGCATATTTAGATTTTTACATCGCCCATATTCTGTGAAAAAATTGAGTTTAATCTATTCACGTTTCTTATCTTCTAGACGTTTTTCTTTGCCTATCTTCTTAACAACTTTTAGTCTGAATTAGCAGGAAAGGAGGATTACCTGTTGGTTACAAGGGATGCCAGTTCCACCGAGTGATTAAAGAATTTATGATACAAGCTGGTGATTTTTTGAAGGTCTATCTCTTTCTCTGTCTGTGCGTGTGTTTGTAAAGCAAACTAGGAGATCCTATGTATAAGTCCTATTTGTTTCAATATGACACTAAAGGGGTTAGACGTTCTCTCCGATCAATGTGTGTTATATCCTATTATTCCTATTGGATGACACCACCTAATAATGTGCACTTCAGTTATTGAGTAAAACCACTAATGGTGTTTCACATTGCAAAATATTTATTTAGAGAAACTGTAGCGCATCAACTTCATCATGTAGTCAACACAGTCATCTGATGGTTAGCCTCGCTATGCAGGGTGATGGTAGTGGATGCGTATCCATTTATGGAAGTAAGTTCGATGATGAAAATTTTACTGCAAAGCACACTGGTCCTGGCCTACTATCAATGGTATGTCATTTCGTTCTTAATTCGGCTGTCGTGCTGTATGCCTTCCCAGTTTTTGTAAAAATTCCGAGTTAATCTTAGGTGAACATTTCATTATATGACTTGCTGTATAATTTTGTAATTGTGCTCTTCTAAATTCAAGCATTCTCCATAATGTTACTTTTAACATTAGAGATTCTTTTGATGCTATATCACATGTAAAAAAATAGTATTACTGAAGCAATTTGTGATAGTCAAGCCAATCATATCTTGTCGAATTTTGCATGTTGAAACCCTTTTATCCCATTACTGCTATATTGCTTTGGAGTTTATAATTTTTTTATCATGTATAGGAAGGGACGCATTGGACTTATTTTGTCCACTGGAAAGTAAAACTTTTAGTAGAATCCTCTTAATAAATATTGTTCAGGGTTTTTGAGAGAATGCCCTAATTGGGCTCGATCCTTGTTCCTTCTGTAAACAAATAATATTTTTCAACTTATGCAAGTTTGGTTGTAAAACAACTCTTTGTACTATTCCTGCGGAAATAATTCATATATTGGATGAAAGTGTGTGAGAAAAGATGAGGGATATTAGTTCTGCATAGAAGTGGCATTTTAGTACTTGTGTGCGATGACTGGATATACCTTCTGAGCAGTGGCTTTAGTCCAACTACTTACGTGCTCGTGGGCTTGATTAACAAACTGGGTGTCCTCTAGCTCTGGATATGACATTATGTTACGACCTATGAGCAAGTCACAATGTTGGACCTGGGGAACTAAATGCTATGTGGCACAAAGTGCTACCAGCACAAAGGAGTTACCTCTTGAACCAGTAGGAGCCACTTTTAGAATCCCGCATGTCTGGTCTTGGTGTGTCTGTTTTACCTGAGGAGGACACGAGCAGGGAAAGAATTTTGTGATCTCACATCAGAAAGCTATGGCATTTTGTTCCGCATAGGTTGGTTTCTTAGGACTTGTGTGCAGTGATGTAGAAATCATCATGAGTTGCTTTAGACCAATTAGTATCATATCAGTTGTGGGCCCAATGGCTCAGGCCACAACCTAGAATCTCAACCACCCACCAGCTGTGTGACATGGTATCTCCAACAGTTATGGTGCTAATTAGCTAGATGCAAGTTCTTCTGTGTTTGCCAATGATCAAATCATCATAATCAAAATTCTGTGTATGATATAGCATCTAAGATGTTATGGAGATCTTGATTTTTATTCTAACAAGGGTATCTAATTGTTTTGGCAGGCAAACAGTGGGCCAAATTCTAATGGGTGTCAGGTAACAAATGAAAGTTTATTTCTTGTTTACATCATTGAATTCATTATTCAAGTGTGTTGGTTTATCTGCACGAGGAATTCAACGTCATTTCTTTTACCCGTGAGAGTAAATGTATGTAGATTAAGTCATGGATAAAGGAAATAATATAAGAATAAATTTGCCATTTTGCTTCACATATATGTTCTGTGGAGATGTTCATGTCACTGCCAAATTGTCTTTTTTATTTTTTTATTTTTTATTTTTACTTGAATCAGTGTAGATGTTACAAATTGTATTTATGTATGACTCTCTACCCAAAGACAATCATATTTAATGACTTTGTCAATTGCTTCAAATTTACATTTTTATGTATTGCAGTTCTTCATCACCTGTGCGAAGTGTGACTGGCTCGACAATAAGCATGTTGTTTTCGGGGTATGTATCAAGTGCTCTGTGGATTAAATCTATTAAATCTGTCAACTAAGTCTTTTACTTGAATAATAAATTGTTTAATGCATCTTCAAGATTGATAGATTGTTGGTACAGTTTTTATTGTTTAAGAACTTATGATGCCATATTCTGATCGGAAGATTCAAACTTACTTTTTTACTCGTCTTTAAACTAGAATTTAAATGAATATGATTATATCCTATTGCTACCTAAGGTTTAAATCGACAGGCATCTGCAGGTTCCTAGTTTTAATTATCTCGTGATAAACTAATTATCGTGTTGTTGATCTAATTATTCACGCCCCTCTTTCCAGCGAAAAACATTTATTTTAATCTTGGTAGTGAACCGTGTACTTTTCTGAAATATTCAAATTCTGTGCAGCGTGTGCTTGGAGATGGTCTTTTGGTTGTAAGGAAGATTGAGAATGTGGCAACGGGACCCAACAACAGGCCTAAATTGGCTTGTGTTATTGCTGAATGTGGAGAGATGTAAAACTTCATATGTTGCTGCAATTTTTACCAGATTTTAGGTGTTCAAAATCAAGTAATTAAATTTGCTTCTGAAGTTTTAAGATTGCGTGGATATTTAGAGAATTTCTGGTTTATCTTGTTGGTTAGTTTGTATCTGCCATCAACTATTAGGCTCCGTTTGATAGGCATCAATTTCCATGGAAAATGAAAATTAATTTCCATTTTGGCCAATTGTGGGTGAGTGATTGTAAAGAATTTCCATGGAAAGTGAATTCCACGGTGCCCTCTCACACGCCAGTTTTCCTTGATTTGAAGGAATTCATTTTCCCACCTATATGATGGGAAAGTGAATTTTTTTTATTTTTATTTATTTATTTATTTTTTTGCAATGGAAACAAATTTTAAGAATTATTGAAAAAAAAATACTTTTCTTTAATGAAAATTAAACGAAGTTAAGTGGATTTTTTTGAATTTTTTTTTTTTTTTTTTTGGGCAATGGCAACAAATTTTATTTCCAATAGCAGTAAATTTTATTTCTTTTATTGATAATTTTCATGTAAAATAAAGTCAAACGAACATTAAAAAATACTTTTATTTCAATATTTTTCATGTGAAAAATTATTTCAATCAAAAAAATAAATTAACAATTTCAAGAAAAATAATTTTTAGGCAATTTAATTTCCTATTATTCGTTTTTTTTCTAATATGAAAAAATGAGACTAATATTTTCATAATTTGATAGAACTTGAATTAAAGATCTTTCAATCTTGTGCTTATAAAAACAAAGCTACACAAAAATGATACCGGAAAACTTACATTTTATAAAAATACACGATTGATAAAATTGATGCTTGAACAATGGATAATGGCAGAGGAGGTTAAAACCTTCAAAAATATGCAGATTACAGCCAGACGCTTCAATTGTAGGAGCTGAGGTTTTATAACTTTGAAAACTATGTGGTGGAAGGATATTGAACGATTTTCATTCGCAAATATATTACCCATTTCCAACGCTCCACCCACTGGCAACCTTAGTTTTGGTTTTGAAGTAAATTTATCTATTTTCACTTGTTTCTTTTCAATTGTGTGAAGTAAAGATTATTAGTAGAAGGAGATGGTATGATATCGACGGAGGTGATACGATGGTGGCTGTATAGGTTAAATTGGTCGCAGTTTGAAGCCTCCCTTGCTATATAATTTGAAGTTTTGAAAGGTTTTGCAATTATCCATTTGAATGTTATAATAATAAATTGAGAGTTGTGATCAAATTTGAATAAACGAATTAATTATATGATTTCATCCCACGCACAAAAGGAAAAGAATAATGGATTACATTGGCAATCACTATTAGCATAAAGAAGGATAATACATAAAAGAGTGTTTGTTGTTAAGATCATCACACTAAGCTGCAGTAGATTTGGGGATCTTATATTGTTTCTTGAGGAACTGAGAAGCCTCCGAATCATTTCTATGACACAATACTCGTATGAGGGTCGGTATATCGGCCCCCAGTTTACTCCGACCGCCACCCTGCATTTCCATTTCACCACCAGATCCAGATTTCAAGTCGTCGATCAATTCCCGAGTCTGCATGGGAAAAATGATCGTCACCCAAATAATATTCACAATGAGCTGAGTAGCCACTTTCTTCAACTAACCTCGTATCCATGGAGCTTTATCACCTGTCGAACACGTGATACTTGATTCTCCACAACTCCACGAGGAAGTCCATCGCCTCCAGAAATGAAGAATTCCTATACATAAATATCGTTAAATAAGTACAAGATCATTACAAAAATATCACCTAATTCTTCTTAAAATTCAGATGCAATAGATGCCAAGTGAAGCAGCATACAAGCAAATGAATAGTGCCAACGTTACGCTGTATGTACCTTCAAGGTTTCCAAGTCTTCTTCTAGTAGCTTAGCATCGGCTGGGGTGAATACGCGTGAAGGACCTCCATCTAATATAACACGGAGAAAGCCATCCTGGAAGACAGAATATGTTTGTCAAATGAGCAAAAAGTCCATTTCACTTTTCCAACAATTCAAACACAAACCAGTGATGCTTGAAGAAGCCCTGTGACTACACGATCTCGGAGTGGCTCCACGATGATATCACACAATTGATTAAGCACCTGCAGGCATTTGTACAATTATTACAGCTAACGTATATACACACAAATGCCATGTTTGGCAAAGCTTAAAATATAATTGAAGATGGTCAAAATATACTCTTTATCCACTCAAAATATAGCTTAGAACAGAGATCAGGAAAAAGCTAACAGCAAAAGACAAAACTTAGAACGAAAATAATCCATACCGTATCAAGAGATTCAATCAGTGACTCCAACCTTGACTGAGCAACACTTGGTTTGTATAGATTATCAATAAAAGGCTCTCTCAGATCCCAGAAAATTGTTTTAGTTCCTAAAAAGTGAAGAGAGGACTCTTTTAAGTAAATAACCATACCCATTACAAACTTACAAAGAAATCCACATGCATTGCTCACCAGTAAATTCACAAATTTGATCAATAGCAGCGTTGATATCTTTTCTGCTCCCATCGAACGTGTCCTTCGTGGAACTTCTCAAGTTTTCTTCCACGGGTTTCTCTGCATACAAATACAAATAGCATTAACCATAGAGGTATATTAGTAAAAGGAAATAACAATTTTTGTTGCTATAATTTAAAAATCAGTACCCATATGAACTGTTGCATAAACGGAATTCACAAGGGTAACAAAGATTCTTACAAACAAAAATTACTTATATTGGGATAGTTTTTCAAAATGAATTATATAACGATGAACAAAACTTAACTAATAATTCAAAGGGAATTCATTCTGATTTTACAGGACAACAATGCAGTACTTACTTAACGACTGGTCATGGTTCCTTTTTCTTGTCCACCGTGACCAAATGCTATCTTCAAGTCTATTCAGTTGGCTAATTCCATACTAAGCTTGACCAAAAAGTTATGCATTAGATTTGGTGGCAACACGTGATCATAAGCAAAAAAGAATAAACCTAAAACCGTTGAAAGAATAAAATGAGTGCAAAAAAAAAAAAGAAACTGTAGGGATGCAAGTTCAAAGAATGTCATCGTAAAACTCTAAATATTTTTAAGTGACCCTGGAATATTTTCCCAAAGATCAATATCCAGGATATTAGCTCCACTGCATACCTCAGAAGACATCAAGAGGCACTTTTGTAAGTCCAAAAATATGCTGGAGACATCTTCCCAGTATCAAGCATTCTGTCTCAATCTTTTCCACTGGACATCCATGGAAAATAAAATACGTGCTTCCCAATAAGCTTTTAAGCACATCCAGTGAAAGTATCAACTAATTCTTTTGTCCAGAACTAGAAGAAACTACATGGATAGCACAAATTAAGGTTACAAAGTCGCTCAAATTTCTAAATTTAGTGAGGCTCTCTTGGGAACTTTACAAATAGGATCGGACTACGTTTAGGGATAACCTGGTTATATTTCAAGGTTTTTTTCCCCCTAAACCTGGTTTGTCATTGTCGAATCACAAACTAGTTTAAATTTCAAAACAAGTTTTTAGGATACTTTCTTGCTCACTTAAGAAGAAAACCCATATTACCTCAGCATGTTGTGTGATGTTGAAAATATAAATACCATGTCTTCTAGATCAAGAGAAAAATCTTACCTAAATCATTCTAAATTTAAGACAAGATTGGATCCTACTAAATCATTTACTAGATGATCGGACAAGTTGGAATACACTAGTTCCTATTGCATCTAAAATCAAGTGTAACGAAACACTACTAAGTCACAGAGCAATGCCACTTTTCCCTCCCCCACTACCCCCAAGAATATGCAAAAATAAGAAAAAGCAGACAATACATTTTGGTTTCTTGAATCTATTGTCATTTCATGTGCGTGAATGCATGTCTTGGATGGGGTAAAGGGGAAAAAGCTAACCACAGAAAGGAAATAACAAAGGTAGAATAAGTAAATTGCCAGAAAGGTGAAAATACAGAGTATTTTTACTTTGAACTCACATAAAGGGTATTTAATTGGACGCAGAGAGTTGGAGTTGCCAAAACTTGGATGTCACTCGATTTTCTAACTTCAGGTAACCTTGAATCTGTTAATTCCTTCTTTACAAAAGCTTTAATTCCGGATTCCTTCCTGTATCTCGTGAGAATTGGTACAGGTGGAATTATATCTTCCTTGTTAGCTGCACCAAGATTAACATGTCAATCAAAGGAGGGTAAAACTATGATACAATAACAAAGATGTGATTTTATAGGAATGCGTCCATGCCCTGCACAAACTAACTTCAATGAAGTGAGCAGGCCAAACACTTCAACCTACTGACCATCGGTAAGCTGAATCACTTCAGCATGAAGCAATAAGAGAGGAACGGCGGAGGAGGGAGTGGGGGGAATAGGGAATGGAAAAACAGGGACAGTTGGAAATACCAATTACCAGGCTCATATTGCAGTCAAGACTTATGGAGAGACAGTTGGCATAAAGAATTGTAGAATTCATGGCAAGACTTGATATGCAGGTACTTAATACAATGGTAGATATGATAGATTCTATTTAACAGATCAATGTGCAAGCAAGTGTAAAGTAAACGCAATCAAACAGGATATCAATACTTCACCATGTTTTTTGCATTTGTTAAGTAGATGCCACACATCGCTACCACATGACATTTGAAGATATGAAACAACAAAGTATCTGAAATTTGCACACCAAATAGTGGACATTTCTTCCATTCAAAAGTCACAAATAAAAGTGAACACTCAAGTACTAGTATTTACAGTATAAAAACATATTTATCTTGTAACTAGATCGAGTGGGACACACTCAGTAAGAATGATGAGTTTTTTTTTTTTTTTTTTTTTTTTTATAAGTAATCAAATGTTTTATTAATTAAAAGGTAATACACAGGAAGTGTATTATACACTTAAACAAGAAATTAACGTCATGAAATTAGGCAACCCATCTATATGACTAGAAGCTATAGCATTAAACCAATTAAACAATGTCAAATAAAATAATTCTCTAAATTGCTCTAAAGTCTTTATCTGATCATCAAAACAGTGTCCGTTTCTCTCTCCACACGCACCAAACAATGTAGCCTAGAATAAGGTCCCAAACGAGTTTACTGTCCTTGTCACGAAACTTTCTCCTCCAAGCCTTCAACAAATCTTCCATACGCCGTAGCATCACCCAATCCATATGTTGAGAAGCCAGAATATCATTCCACAGCAAACAGAAACATCACAATGCAGGAACAAATTGTCAACCGTTTCCCCATCCTTTCTGCACATATGACACCAATTTGTAATATAAAACCCCTCAATCGAAGATTGTTCGCGTTAAAACTTGTCCTCTCACTACCGTCCATAGAAAAAACGCCACCCTTGTAGGCAGTTTACACTTCCATACTATCTTCCAAAGGAATAAATTCTCCACAGATCCCAATAAGGATTTAAAATAAGTGCTAACTGAGAAAATGTCATCCCTTGTCGGCATCCACCTAATGCGGTCACTCTCTCCTACCCTGATATGCACTTCATACAAAGAGGTCAATAGCACTGCGTAATCATCCACTTCCCAATCTTGTAGTCCCCTCCCAAAAACAATGTTCCAACTGATGCTCCCGTTATGTGTATCTAATACATCATTCACCATAGCAGATAGCATCACGGCAATACGATACAAAGAAGGAAATCGCTCCCTTAACAGTTGATCAATACACCAACAATCATCCCAAAAGCTGATAGTATTGCCATTCCCCACACCGAAGGTCACTCTATTCCGAAAATCACTCCACTTTCGTCGAATATACCGCCATAAACTCACCCCGTAGGTACCACAACTCTCAACTGAACACCATCCACCCTCCAAAATGTCATATTTCTCTTCTGTAATTTCTCTCCAGAAACTCTCCTTCTTCACCCCAAACCGCCACAACCACTTACCCAACAAAGCCTTATTAAACAATACAAGGCTCCTCAATCCGAGTCCCTCAACCCTTGTGGGAGAACAAAATGCACCCCAATTTACTAAATGAAATTTCCTCTCCTCTCCTAACCCTCCCCAAAGAAACTCCATTTGGATCCTCTCTAGTCTCTTAGCCACTATAACAGGAATGAGAAATAAAGACAAGAAATAAGTGGGGAGATTCGAGAGAGTAGATTTAATAAGAGTAAGGCGACCTCCCTTTGAAAGGTACATACGCTTCCAACCTGCTAATCTCCTCTCCACCCTTTCCACTATACTATCCTAGATGTGTTTACTTTTGAACCTTGCTCCTAATGGGAGCCCAAGATATGTCATAGGCAACCGTGCAACCCTACAACCCAATGTAGCAGCCGTCCTTTCCACATTATCGACTTCTCCAACAGTGATGACCTCAGATTTCCCCAAATTTATCTTCATTCCAGATACGGCTTCGAAGCACAGAAGAAACGACGCAAATTCCTAAAGTGCTCAACGTCTGCGTCACAAAATATCAGAGTATCATCTGCAAATAGCAAATGAGATATCTGCAGTTGACCAATCCTAAAGCCCTTTAACAAACTTTGCCCCACAGCCTTTCCAACCATTTTATTGAATGCCTCCATTACATTAACAAACAGTAATGGAGACAAATGATCTCCTTGTCGCAATCCCCTATTACTCCGGAAATGGCCTTTAGGAGTGCCGTTTACCAAAACTGAAAAAGAGACAGTAGAAATACAAAATTGAATCCACTGGCACCACTTGGCCCCGAAACAACATCGCCTGAGCATATACAATAGGAAACCCCAGTTCACGTGATCATAGGCCTTTTGAATATCAAGTTTACATAGCATCCCTGGAGCCCCTTGACGTAGTCTTGAATCAATGCATTCATTTGCTATGAGAACGGAGTCCAAGATCTGTCGCCCTTTGACAAAAGCATTCTGATATTTAGACACCACTTTTCCCAGCACCTCCTTTAATCTATTAGCCAAAACCTTTGTAATAATCTTATACACCCCACTTACTAGATTGATAGGTCGAAAGTCCTTAATGTCTGTCACTCCTGGTTTTTTTGGGATCAGCACAATAAATGTGATATTAGAGTTTTTCAAGAATCTGCCATACTGAAAAAAGTAAGCAAAAACATCTACAATGTCTGATCATATCACATCCCAACAAGCCTTGTAGAATGCGAAGGAGAATCCGTTCGGTCCTGGGGCTTGTCATCATTCATACTGAACACCACCTCCCTAATCTCGTCCTCCCTAAATGATCTTTCTAACCAACTAACATCCTCCTCAGAAATAGTGGAAAACTCTAGCCCCTCATGCTCTGGCCTCCAATCAAACTGCTCCTTATAAAGGTTTTGGTAGAAACTCACCATTTGGGTACCAATATCCTGTGGTTCCTCATAAGTTACCCCATCCACCTCCAGCATAAAGATACGATTGTTGTACCTGTTGGAATTGGCCACCCTATGAAAAAACTGTGTACACTTATCTCCCTCTCTCAACCACTTGATCCTAAATTTTTGGCGCCAAGAAATCTCCTCCACCTCCACCAACCTCTCCAGCTCACCCCTTAATTCTTGACGTCGCTCCCTCTCGTCCCCTCCCAATCCTCGACTTTCCTCCTTCCTATCCAATTCCTCTATTTCTGAGGTGCATTGATTTTTACGCCAGTTAACATCCCCCACCTCCTCCTTATTCCACCTTTTGAGGTCTCCTTTTAAAACCTTTAATTTCTGGTCCAACACATAACTGGGGGACCTCGTGAACTTGTAAGAGGCCCACCAAGTCCGTACTCACTCACCAAAACCGTCTACTTTAAGCCACATCTTTCCAAACCTAAAAGGCCTTTTCCCGCTATATCCCACATCCCCAAATAATGAAATTGGAAAATGATCTGAATACACCCTCCCTAGTCTCCTCTGAGCGACGTCCGGGTACTTAGCCTCCCACTCCACACTAATCAAGAACCGATCTATTCTAGAATGAACAGGAAGCTCTCGATTAGATGACCAAGTAAAATCTCCCCCCATCAAAGGCATATCCACCAACATATTCTCCCTGATAAAATCTGAGAAGTCCTCCATAGCCCTTGTTAGTCTCCCGCCGCTAGACCTTTTGGTAGGAAAGCGGACCACATTAAAGTCACCCCCAATGCACGTTGGGAGGTTCCACCAAGCCATCATACCTGCCAATTCATCCCACAATCCGCCTCTACTTTCATCGACATTAGGCTCATAAACTCCTATGAACATTCAACGAAATCTATCCCCAATATTTGTAAATGAAAGGGATAGGGAAAATAGCCCTTCACCATCCTCTTCCAACTGAAAGACTCTAGTATCCCACATAATTAGCACCCCTCCTGAAGCCCCCATTGAGCCCACAAATTGATACCCAATATGTTGTCCCCCCCCCCCCCCATAAGCTACTTACAACAGCCCTCGAAACGGTCTCCAACTTTGTCTCCTGTAAGCAAACAATGTCAGCCTTCCAACCCCTTAAGAGATTTCGAACACCTAACCTTTTACCAGCTTCATTAAGCTCCCTCACATTCCAGCTAACTATTTTTGGGATCATCTTGACGCACCGTCATCCCTCCCCATCAATCCTCTTCTTGACTCACCACTCCTTATGTCATAATTAACCGAGCATTCAAGCCTTTTAAGCTCTCGATCACCCTTTCTTCTTGTCTTACCTCCTGGTGTATCCATCCCTTGTCCCTTGCTCACCTCCAACTCCTCAAATAGTTGCAAGAGCTTATGTTCATACCCATCGCAAGACACCCCCACCATTTTGCTGAAGTCCAAAATTTTTTGAAGAGCCCAGCTCGATGGTGGTGGTCTAATGTCAAGCTTACTCATTTCCACTATCTCCCCAGAGGAAAACTGATCATATTGTAAGTCCTCTTCTTCCACCCGACCTACATCCCTATTTATATCCTCCTTTTTGGCGCCCTCCACCCACACAACTAGCGCTTTATCAGTCCCTGATTCCCCCTCATTTATAGACTTAGAATATCTCCTACAGTAGGTATTCGTGGCCATCTTTGCCAAACTTGTTGCCCCTTGTTGTTTCTCAATTGCCACATCCGGTCTCTCCGACTCCAAATTCATCAAACTCGATTCCCCTTCCTTGTCCCTTACTTCCACCTCCGCCCCTCTACTTTGTACTTGGGCCTCGCCACTTGGCTCAACCATCACCTGTGTAGTGTGAGCCCTCTTCGATTTTCAAACCCTTAGACACCTCATTAGCTACTACATTTCCATTTGCTGTATAATCATCTGAGCCCACTTCACACGCATGACAATACATCTGCCTATAACCCATTGTCTTCCCGCTATCCAATAACCTCATTAGTTCATCCAATTCCCCTTTCAGTGCCTTTATGTGTGCCCTTATGTCAGCATAGTTTGCAGAAATATCAAACGTTCCTTTTGTAGTCTTATTATTGTCCTTATGCGCCGTTAAATGGCCTTCATTGTTTGGTCCCTAGTTTCGTGGATCACTCCTCTCATTTACCGATTTATCCTTCTGCGTCCGTACCCATTGATCAGCATTTTGAGAGGCTCGTGCCGTAACTACAGCATAGGTCATCCCTTGCAGGCTCTGATCTTCCACTACTCGATGCTTGGCCTTATCTTCAACAACAAATGATTCTATAACTGCTTGAAACATGCGAGAGATCGTTGCCCATCCCTCTCCATTACGCCCTTCAAGTACCATCACTACACCCTTTCGACGTCGCTCCCCATACTGCGCTATTATGAGATACCTTCCACAACTGTTAGTACATCGTTGTGCCAAAAACGCTCGGGGGGTCTCATTAAATTTTGCTACAAAATCCTCCGACACACTAGCCATCCTTAACTTATCCATCATATTAACCATCCAAATAGCTCCAAATCTTCCCATGTGAATAGCACTAGAGATCTTAGCTCCCCATTTTGATATCTTAACCATGCCTGAATCAGTGAGAGACACAACAAATTGTTTTGCCTCAAATTTGAAACTGGAGCTGAAGATCAACATGCCATTAGGAACCCTCTGTCTCCCTAGATTCCGTGCAACCGAAGCATCATACGAAGAAACAGGATAGTTATTTGTCCCCGGCGAAGTTTGCACGATCTGAGCCCTTATTTGGGGCGGCGCGGGGGCGCCACACTCCGGCTTAGGCAAGCGCATGACCAGATCGGCGCGTCCATCGCACCGCCTCTCCCCTGTGGTCGGATCTTGAGGCATCTGGGCTCGAATCCCCGGCCGATTTCTACCTGTGAACACTCGCCATCCGCCCAAGTCGCCGTCGCCTGCTTCAAAGGTGGCTGGGTCGTCGGGCAAAATAGTAGATCGGGCGATGGTGCTAGGGTTTACACCCAGGGCCGTCGCCTGCGATTGTGGCTCGTTATGTGGTGTGAGGCCGGTTTTGTTGGGTCCACTGGGCGCCTGCGATGTTGCCGTTATGGTGGATTTGGATATTAGGGAGGGATGCTCCATCACACAAGAGCGGGTTCTTCAGAGATGATAAAACCCAGAAGCTGTAATTCAATGTCAGTAAGAATGATAAGTTACAACAACAATATCAAGCGGAAAAGATACCACCACTTGCCAATTGGTTTTACACTAACAAGAAATGTCATCAGTGATTGTGAATGACTAATCTTTCAATCTTGTAGACCTAGGTTCCATGGGGGCGAGTATGAATTTCTACTATTTATTAAAGAAAATTGGTGAACAATCCATTAGCTACATGAATCCCTTTCCACCACTCTGTGTGATCTATTACTAAATATATTGGAAGTTAATACAAATCTAATTCTTTCTACATCCGATAATTTTAATATTTTGGTCCCCCCCCCCTCCCCGACCTATCCTAGTGGGCTCACTTTGCTCTATTTTATAATAAGGAACATAATTTTATTAATCATGATAAAAACGTCCATGCATCAAGAGAAAAAGAGATAGCTTAAAATGTAAGAAATCAAATTTAAACTAAAAATA
Organism: Olea europaea var. sylvestris; assembly: GCF_002742605.1. Lineage (NCBI taxonomy): Eukaryota > Viridiplantae > Streptophyta > Magnoliopsida > Lamiales > Oleaceae > Olea > Olea europaea. Next base: position 16,752,148 of record NC_036251.1, read on the forward strand.
CAAATTACATCACATTCTTCCGACCGAGAACAACTTAAAAACAAAGGGAAGTGCATGAACTCCTTACAGAAATACTATTGAATAAAAAAATGTAAAGGTAACATTGTTATGCCTATGCTGCCTCAACATGTATCACCTCCACTTGTTCGTATATTCTCATTCTTATTTCATCCTCTCTACTAAGGTCACACGCATGAAATGAAAAAATGCACGTATGGAACCCCTCTTTAATTAATTAATTTCAGAATTTTAATTTTGTAATATGATCCATAAATTTCCATGTCTTCAGCGGAGACACATATTTCCCAGCAAAACAAGCATGACCATTAATTTCTAAAATGCCATCATAGAAACAAAAATTATCATTTTGTCTTCATTTCAAACATGTATTCTTTTTGGGTGAGTTTTGAAACACAATCGATGGATGGTTTAAGTTTCTTCCAAGTTTATTCACAATAAATTAATCAAAATTGATAGTTAATAGACGAAAAAACATTTGGCATCACATCTCCAAGTAATGGTATACCTAGGCTGTCAGCCACATGTTTGGCATATACTTGAAAAGCATTATCAATGCCACGAACAAGGCTACTCAATTCTCCAGGTCTCATTGGAACATTAAGAGCAAAGAACTGATCAACTGTCTGTAAAGAAAGATGAAATGATAATCATCAGATTAAGTTCACATGATGCATAGTAGATGGTAATTATCAGAATAAGTACGCTTTCTCTTGGTAAAAGATTAAATTAAGATGAACAGATATGTTAAATTTAAGTCAGTACAGCCATACGAAATGCCTCCTCTTCTTCTACATCACAAGTTCTTCTTATCTAGATGGTTTCTGCCTTCAACAGCCCCTCAAAATGCCCCGTATGATTCATTTCATAGAGAATTTTCTGCTTCTCAGTAGCCACTCAAAGTCCCCCAACACAATATTTTTTAATTTACATCAACAATAAAAATGGCACAAGCGGAAAGCTTGGGAGCAATGTAACATCACACGTTTAATGGACTAAACAATATCACGTGTTTTTTTCTCTGTCATTATACCACACTACAACAATTTTCAATTCTTTCGAGAATTCACAGTAAGATAACTGAAGATATTCATATACCAAAATATGCACGACTGAAAATATTTCAAAGAAAATTCCTAAAACAGGCCATAAACGGGTGATAAAATGCAAACCTCTTCAACAATTCTGTAAACTTCAACAATTGAACTTCCATGTCTTTGTTGAGTAGACACTGGGGCCCACCGCTGAAAGAATTTATGTACAGTTAGTTACAAGACAGGCCAATGAAGAAAATAAACCATTCAGATAGTCCAAAAAGATAAATGTAAATATTACAACAATGAAGCAGTACGATGATCCAATCATCCAGAAAATGCTAAAAAGAGAAGACTGGGATTCCAGTAGACTTATTACTTGATAATACCATTGATATGTGTGTTTTTGCACACTTATTTAATACTTAAATAAGCTTAAATATTGATAAAATGAACGAATTTCTACTCACAATTATATAATTATTGTTTTTGTAAGTAAAAATCATCTAAGAAAAGACAACAAGGTAAAAGGAAGTGAAAAGGGAGCAAAAGTGTACAAAATTGTGAAGTTGGGGACCAAAATGCTTAAGTACCAAAAGTTCAAGGACTTGGGATTGCAATTTTTGAAGGGCGTAATTGAAAGAAAAGTCAAAATCCAAGGACCAAATTGGATAAAACCAAAATTGAAGGACCTGACGTGCAGCTCTTTGAGGACTAAACTAAAGTAAGGAAAAAAAGACAAAGGTGCACGCCTTAGACCCAATTTTGGGCAACTGGGAGCAATCAAAAGGCTAAGGTGCGCACCTCATTTTGTACTAGGCACGCGCCTTAAGTTGAAAATCAGGACTTATGCGCACATTTTAATTTTTTAGAGGCTCTTCTTGCAATTTGATTGGGACGATTTTTATCATTTTTAAACACCCTTTCCCAACCATTATTCTTCATCTTAAAATAAACCCCTAGCCTTCTTCTCTTTCTTTTTTACTTTACTTTTCATTTTCTTTCTTTTCTTTTCTTCTTCCTTTTTTTTTTTTTTTTTCCCCTCCTTTTCCTTGGTTAGTTTGGTCAAGGAGAAAATTATCAATTCAGAACCAAATTCATTTTTCCACATGAAAGAGGATCATTTTCCATCCTCAAGATATTTTACAAAAGCTAAAGGGGGCTTATATATAATTTAATTCTAGAATACGACCCAGACATAGCTTAATCCTGGAATATATGCTTTATATTTTAAAAGTTACTGTTGATATATTCAGTCTGTTCTCTTATTTTATTTGGTCTGAGTGTTTATGGTAATTTCAAGTTCCACGTCATTGTTATCTCTTCACTATGTCTTTCTCTCAGTTTTCCAAACTCTTTCACCATGATGTTCTCTCTATCTTATCCTCTCACTTCTCCTCTTCATTACTGCACTTAGCTAACGCAAAGTAATTAAACTCAAGTTTTAGGTTCAATAAAGTTCTTCACTACGTCTTTCTCTCAGTTTTCCAAACTCTTTCACCATGATGTTCTCTCTATCTTATCCTCTCACTTCTCCTCTTCGTTACTACACTTTGCTAACGCAAAGTAATTAAACTCAAGTTTTAGGTTCAATAAAGTTCTTCACTACGTCTTTCTCTCAGTTTTCCAAACTCTTTCATCATGATGTTCTCTCTATCTTATCCTCTCACTTCTCCTCTTCGTTACTACACTTTGCTAACGCAAAGTAATTAAACTCAAGTTTTAGGCTCTATAAAGTTCCATTTAAACCTATTGAGTTCCTCCATCCCACCAAGATTGAGTACAACCTTATCAGTGTCAGAAACTTAGACCTTACTTGACTCTTTACATGGACAACTTTTCTTACATCTTAAACTGATCTGGGTCAATTTTATGTTGCTGACATTAAGTTTTATGTATATATCTAATATCTGACGTTCCTCACTGTGCATTTTTAGTTATCATTGGTTTTGACACACATCTCTATATTTGCTCAATTTTGAAGTCTACTTGTAAATTTTATGGTTTTCCGAGTCAAAAATTCTCACAAGCCTATCCTTCACCCAAGATTGGATCAGATTCTTCTTCTTAAAGCATTTGAGAAATTATGATGGGTGAGTTCAAAGAAAGTACTATACCTAATGTGTAAGTTAAGTATTCCTCCCAGGATACGTTCATAGGGATGGAAATTAAAGGAGTTCTTCTTCTTCTTCTTTTTTTGGTTGGGGTTGGGTGGGTGGGCAAAGCAAAAGGGGTACTGATCTACAATCAATTTCATAATCTATATCTACAGAATTACATTTTTGTGATCTGTCCCATTTTTGGGGTTACATGAAGAGGCTATGTTGAAATTTTTATTTTTGAGACTAGGATCTCATTATGTCATTTTTTTTTTTTTTTTTTCATTATGGCATTAAGATTCCAAGGTTTAGACAAGGCTTAGCTCTAGACCTACCCACATGACTTCGAGAACCATGATGAAATTACTGAAGAATGTCTTCATCAGAACTCTTGGGTCCATTGGAATTCATAGGTACGCCAAACAATATAGATGCAAATCCACAGATATATGAATGTACATAGAGATGTACATGTAATTATATAACACAGCATTTGTAACTATTACTTTCTACGAACACCCCAACATTAAAGGATTGATATCCAACCATACGAGTCATTACCTCCTGTTGAATAGCCCGCTCAACCCAAGCCTGAAGTCTTCCAAGCTGTGAATTGACCCAGCGCAGCACCAATGTTCCAGATATGGTCTCAATCTGATACGAAAACAGCACAAGTGTGAACTTCTCCAGTAAGAAATATAAGAGGATAAACCAATGAAGTTACAGATATGGAAAATTTTGATCCCAAATAATAGGTTAGTGCCTCCATAACTGATGTAATTAGGGCATGCTAAAGTACAAATATGCTTCAAGTTGACACTACTATAAGAGTCCTAAGAAACAAGAACTGAAGGTCTTCACTCATGCTAGCATACAACAAAATTCTATCTCACACGAGTATATATCAAATATACAGGCACGAATTTTAAAGTGGTAGACAGTAATAAATTATATATAAATCAAGTCATATATGTACAAAGTATCATAATATCCAGTATATATATATATATATATATATATTTCCTGTTATCTGTCATAAATTCCCCATGTCCTTTATGCTCTAAACTGAATTCAACATCTGGACGTCAGGGAAGCAAATTAATCATATGTATGCAGCTGATACTTAGTCATTATACAATGGTCATTCTTCGATTTAAGAATCCTCAGAAGCAAACCAGGAAATGAGTTTGTTAAAGAAAATTCCTCACCTTGTATAAATTTAGTTTCTTGCAGTAAGACTCCGCAGCTCCATCTTCGCAAGTAGATGTGATGATTGTTAAAACATATTGCTCAAGACTATCAGCAGCCGGAAACACAGATACAACATCCTCTGTAAGATGCTCGGCACTATCAAGGAAGGGTTTCTGAGGAAGAAATGTCAATTAGATCTCCATGTTATTCGATTTGAACAAAAGAATTATTATGTAAGCAGACTTACTAGTCTGACACCATAAAGCCTGTGAACAAGAGATGCCAAAACAGCACTGGCATTGCGATGCCGCTGAGATAGGATAGGCATATACATTGTTGTATCTTTTCTCAAAAGTTTCTTTGTCTGTTCTGCAAGCATTGCTAAAGGATGTTCATTTGCTACATCTGACATTGTTTCAACATCCCCTAAAATCTGTGCAAAAAGAAATCAAAATAAAAAGAGAAATTCTCGATATTTCTAATCCATGGCAAGAATCAAGGGAAGTGTGCAATAGAGATAAATATTTTGATGGACTAAAATAATCATATACCAGAGAAATTGATAAAATATTATAAACTAATATAATATTCTTGTAAATATTACAATATAGAAGACCCTATTTATAGGGTTGTAATTAACTCTAAAAGGAAATAAACCAAAAAAGAAATAACTCAAAAGGAAAGATTGTGTAATAATTACACAATCAACTAATAAGGAAAATAATCCTACACGATTGAAAATTATTCTAAACAATATTTTCCTATCTTTAACCCCCCCCCCCCCCTCTTAAATTGATGCTGCTATAAGCATCAATTTGCAAACTTGAACTGCAACGGTGACAATGCCTGCGTTCACGAAGAAGAAATCCAAACCAGAGCAACCAACTATGAAAATTAGTGATGATGAGATACCAAAAACAAAAAAATAGTACAGAAACAACCAAGAACAACTCCAAACCCAAGAACTGATTCAAAACTTGATATGATTCTCGGCAAAAAATCAATGTCCGACCAGAAACTGATGACGCTAACAAATCATCACCAAAACATCGAATACTCGCACCACACTTGATGCAACGCCGAATACTCGCACCACACTTGAAGCACTGAAGAGTCACACGTTAACAAAAATTCTGTCAACTGTGGACAACCACAAGAAGCCCACATCTAAAAGATTGAGTTATGACCAAAGAGAATCGAAGATTCAACCACTCCAAAGATACTCCAGAGAACTCAATCCCCAAGAAGAATTCCCAAAAGAAATTCACGAAATGTGCCGACACACACGGTGAGCTCTATCTGTCGGGAGAACTTATTCGAACACATAATTCGTGTTCCAAAAAATATTGTAACACCAATACACCGGCCAAGATTCCAGCAATATAATGCTGGCCAAAATGCTATAGTTGGGAGAAATCCCACAAAACAGCCCACACCATAAAATTCAAAGTTGACCCTCCTCTGAGAATCCAAAATCACACGAGGATAATCTTCCTTCGAGAATTCAAAACTCTAGCTCATTACCCAAGCAACCAAAATCAACGATCTGCACTCCCATGTCTTCACTCACCTTCACGTTCTTATATAAAATTGTACTTTGTCACATGTTACCCGAGTAAGAAATTTCAATCCACGATAAACTTAATCAACCAATTTATCTAGAGTCACCCAAATTATGCTAATAAATCAGCCCAGATAATGCACCCCAATAATCATTGAACTTATGTTAATAAAGCATTCCAAAAGTTGGCCAAGTAATGTAGCCCAACTATGATAAAACCTAATAAAAATTAGCCAAACAAACAGCACAACTTAAGGAATTTAGATCCCAAACCTAATCAACCGCAAAAGAAATTAGATTGCAGCCTAAACAAATTACCACTCAAAAGCAGCCCACTTCAAAATCAGGCCCACTTCAAATATACGGTTCACATGCATAAAAGTATAATGAAGCAGCCCAAAGGAATTTTGGAAAACATCAAACTGTAGCCCAAACTTTCTTCTCAGAGAACGCCGCTGCCTCTGTACTCTTTACGTCGCCGACTGCTGCTGACTGAAATGGGGAACAGAGACCGTTGAAAAATCAAGCCAACCAGACCTGTTATTTATATTCAAAGAAGATGGACAAGATACACTCAAGTATTTAAGAGGAAATGACCGTTGTGAAGCCATTTGCATCGATGGTATCAAGAGTCTCTGCCATATACATGGTAAAATGCATAAAAAGGTCTAAGTCGCCGCCGTTGATATCATCCTTGTCGGTTTCCATGACTATTGCTTTCCTTATAGCACTCTGATGAAAGACCCATCCAAAAACTGGCTCTAAAAAAAAAACAATAGCCCACAACTGCAGTCCAATACAGCAGACCCATCGACCCTAAGCTGCCGCCTCCACTACCACATCATCGACCTCGTTCCGTCGCTGGATTCTCTTCAAGACCACCTTGCCAAACCCTATCACTACATTGAAGGGACGAATCTCTACCTTCATCCCCCATCTTCAAACCCACCAACTCAAAATACACTACTACTAATAAACCATTATTGATTCTGGGTATAATAGAAATAAGAGAAAATTTAAGGAAAATTGCAGTCTGATTCTACATTCAGAATTTAGTTGGGAAGACAATAATATGATTCAAATTGCTGTTAATTACACTACAACTACTGCTATACTATTCTGCATGGGAAAATTTGAAGAAAGCAAGAGAGGAAGAACACTGGACTGGAACAAGAAAATTTGACCGGACGAGCAGCATGAGGCCGCTTGCCGGAGAACAAAAGCTTACAAGTTTAACCCAAAATGAAGTTAAATCGGCTCTGATACCATGATAAAATATTATAAACTAATATAATAAAGTCTTGTAAATATTATAATGTAGAAGACCCTATTTATAGGGTTGTAATTAACTCTAAAAGGAAATAAACCAAAAATAAAATAACTCAAAAGAAAAGATTGTGAAATAATTACACATCAACTAATAAGGAAAATAATCCTACACGATTGGAAATTATTCTAAATAATATTTTCCTATCTTTAACAGAAATGTCCTAAGCAACTTAGCTTCATAACCTATAATAATGTTAGACATGAAATAAATGGTAAAGAAAGTAATTTCCGGTTCTCCTTCTCCTCCCTTCAATTTTTCAAGCAAGAAATTGAAACAATGCCAGTATAGTTTCTCGTGTGGGATCATATCTTTATGTTTCCTACAATATCTGCATATTTAGAGATTATTTTGGAACATTTTATATTTAATTTTATGTTTGCTGTCATATGGAACCACATAACGGAAAACCGAGAATGCACTTGCATGGCATATTTACATGAGTATTTTTAGAAGACAAAATATGAATTATTTTAAACCCCTGTTTGATGGGGATTAAAATAAGATTTTTAATAGATTTTGATAAAAACTAATGAAATGTGTAGTTGAAAAGCTGTGGATCCCATGAAATATGTGATTAGAATTAATTGTTGACTTCGACTTACATTAAAATCTACTAAACAGGCGCTAATTATGAAACACAGATTTTATGTTTACAATATTTTCATAAAATTGAAAACATTTTCAAAACGAGGCAAGAAGACATGTTTCTAGCTTATCAACATATAGGCCCATGTGCAGCTTCGGAAAATAGTCTAGCATCTAATTGAATGCCAAGAATTATATAGTTATAATTGTTTCTTTGAAAAAATAAAGTAGGTAGAAATGAAGATCAAAACTAACACATTTATATCCACTCCATTTCTTCCTCAACCTTCAATCTTCTGTATCTCTCCCTCTCTATCAGTTATGCTTCACAGTATTGCGCTTATATGTCTTTCTTATTGCATCTTGGAATCTCAATGAGATCACTTGTAAGTGTATCGGAGACTTCAAATGAAATCAACATCATATATAGTCATATAAAGACTACTTGTTTTTGGTCCTATTATAAATTGCAAAGCCAGTAATGGTGACGTCTTTCCTAAGCTCAGCATGGACAACAGTAAATGAAGATCCTTTACAAAGGGGGTTGAAGAAAAAAAAATCACAGTACTGCTTGACCGATTATCCAACAGCATAAATGTTCTAAATTATTGCAATAAGATTGCAATTAGATTAAAACACTTACCCTAGAAAATGCATTTTTAATTGAAGATGACACGTAAGACTCTATTTGCTCAGCATCTGTGACAGGTAAAGAATAAATTGCCTGCAAGAGATGACAAGACCATAAGTGGATTCATTTTATGTAAGCAATAGAGAAATGATAGAAAATCATCACAAGTGTCTAAGATGCCCAGTGACGACTATGATAGAAGAAACCACAATACCAGTTCTGGTTCTTCAAGAAGAAGCCTCCGAACAACCATTGCAACCACCACGGCATTCTCCATCAATTTCAATCCCTACAAAGGACAAGAGAAGCAAATAAAAAAGTCAATATTAAGAGAAGATTAGTTTGACCACTGTTAATTATATTCTCAGCAGGACATGGTCATCAATCAATACATAGGATTGAGAATTTCAAATTTTATTGCAATTATATACAGGGATCTAATTAACTGAGATTCGAAATAAGATGCCCTGTCCCAAATTCAGTGTCTATTATTTCCTATGAATCTCCAAAAACTAAATGGCTACTTCCCAAAATAAACTCTAATCTGGCTACACTATTCCTGAATAAATCATCTCTCTCCTGTGCTATTAGCATACTTAAAAAGCGTAGGATCAAATATTTTCCACACGTTACCGCATCACAATTTTGGGGACATAACATGAAAACATGCACAGAGTATGAACTACCTAAATAATCCAGCAGTATTAATCTAAGACATGCAATTAAGAATGGAAGAGCTTGCATCCATTTCTGATTTGGAAAACAGATTCTCACGCCGGTAAAACTATTTCTGGGTGCAAATGACTTGAGTGCTCACCACAGTCATCACAGGTTTTGTATTAATACTAAGAAATCCCATATCATTTTGATACCTTCAAACAAATCGGCAACTTAGAACGTGCAACGGTGGAAGTCATGAAACTTGTTACTATATTTTTATGTGAAACTGTGATTGTACAATACAGCTTGTAAGACATTTAAATACTAAAAAGTTTAATTACATGGTAACAAAAAAAACATGTATACAAATTTGTTTAAAATGATACAAAAAAATATAAGAAAAAAGAAAATTTTCAAGAACGCCCTATATTGACAAGTGATAGATATATTGGTGCACAAATTTTTCAAAACTCATGAGCATAATCAATCAACTTCAAGAGAAGTGTTAATATGCATTCATTTATAGACCTCTGCAAAATGGAGATGGTAGTCCGCCAGCTGCTTGTCAGCCCATTTTTGGATAGGTAATAGAAATGACTGCAAGAAAGTTAATTCCTCAAATCCCTTCTCACTCTCAACTCTGCAAGTCAAGCTTTTTAAGTGCAATCTCTCCTGTGGACCCCGTTGCTCCTTTAAAGGTATTTTCTTCAACTGCTCAATAGCATGCTGCAGGATTCCTTGCTCACCAGTGATGACAAACTGTATTACATATTAAAAATGAATCAAATGACAAAAACCATGTTCGCGATATGACTATACAGTATAAAAATTTATTTATAGGATTCATTGAACTTCATCTGCAACAAGCAAAAACAGGAGCACACCATGAGGCAATTACGCAAATGAAGAGAATTGTACTACATAAATTCCGTGTAGAGGTCATGCACAATTGCAAAAAATGCAAATTGAGATAAATTCTATTTCTCATCCGGATTAAATAATGCTCTATTTTCTAATTGACCTCAGAGTCAAAAAAAGGGTTCAACTGTAAACTCAGCGGGGTTAAGATCAATGTATTGATTAGCTTATTACCAATTCGCTTTTTCAAATTGGGGTAAGCAAGTTCAAGTTACAGCGTAAAAAAGTAAGATGAATGTCTCTTTTCTACACAGAAATGAACAAGTTTTACATCCTTTTTTTATCTCGGCCTAATATGGCAAGCAACAGTTCACCCTTTGTGCTAATAGGGCGTTCAAACCTTGCATCAGAAGAACTAAACCAAAAGTTAACAACCAGAAAACATACAATAGAAGCTGCCAACAATGCACTAGCTATTTGGCTAGTGATCCATTACGGTATCAAATTTACTGCCTCCCATTCCTTCCAAATACCACTACCATCCTTTCCCAAATTTAAAGTTTAAGAGGGTGTCTGATGGGAATTAAAATTAGATTTTTTAGTAGATTGTGATAGAAGTTTTTGAAATGTGTGGTTGAAAAGTTGTGGGACTAATGAAAGATGTAGTTAATATTGATTGTTTGATTTTGACTTACATTAAAATCAGATATTTTTAATCTGAACCAAAGAAGCTCTAAATATCGTAGCAGGTTCAAGTGCTTCTACAAGCGTGCATTGCTCATCTTTGATGCACTTTCTTATCACAACTTCCAGAGATCCTATTCCATGCAACCAGTGAATTTATCATTAGAAGATCCTCTCAAAAAATTTCCTATCCTCGTCCAAATAGGATCAATCTCTTGCGCTCTTTTTGTTGTGATAATCACACAGAATCAGAGCTTTACTTCCCCAGGCAAAGTTTTGCTGCCTTTGTTCTGTTCCCCCTTCTTCCTAAATTATTCTTCATTACTCAAACATAGAAGCCGAAAGGACATTTACATCTTTCACGAAATTCTACAGCTGTTCCACCATCAAGACCCAACCATGGTGATATGCAATTTCCAGTAGTAACCTCAATGATTTTACCACCCACCAGTTAATAAACAAGCAAAACCAACCCAATGTATTTATAAAATTAGCTCCCGTAACTCTTCATTTTCCTCAATTTTTTTGAATACTTGCTCCATTTCCACCTCCAAACACCAATAGAAAAATAATAATAATAATAATAATATTAATAGTAGTAGTAGTAGTAGTAGTAGTAGTAGTAGTAATCGTAGAAAAAGAAAAGAAAAAACTCAATCCTATGAAGCCTGTGGTGCCCTCAAAGAGCCCTCCACCCTCTGAATTAGAAAGTTCATAGCATGTGTGGAGACTGGATATTTCCATTTCATTTCTGGTGTTTGAGAAACCAAAAAGCAAACTCAAGACTGACAAGGTTCAGAAAGGACGGAAAATCAAGAATGCTAAGAAAAAGCAAAAAGGGAAGAAGAGCAGAGTTGGTTCGTTCTTTTCTTTTTCTAGGCGAGAAAGATAGAGAGAGAAGATCAAAGAAATATTAGTGTGCCCATCAACATTCACATTAAAATTTATGCATTTCTTTTAAGAAATTTACAATGTAAATTACACTTATGAACTCTCTTGATCACAAAATCTTCAGGTCAGATACCTGCCGAAATAACACCCATGCATAGCAAGTGTAATGAATGGTCTCTGTGATTCCCAAGATACGCCAGGCTGACTTAAACAGCTCCAACATTTCTTCCACTTCCTGCACATTATGTTGTCTATTCAGAGTGAGTTAACAAAATAAATTTAGGTTTCTTAATCCTGTACTCCCAAGGGCAATATAAACAGCACTAAAACAAGAAAAAAAAGTCAGAAAGTGTACAATACAGTTCCACTCCACACATCCAACATTTTCCCCAAACCACTGGAATTATAAACTGAAGTGCTGTCTATTAGAAGGCAGAAGATTCTAAGTTAGTGATGTAAGAGACACTAATATAAGTATCCATAGCCCTAGAAAGTAAGTTCTGTAGAATTAAACACATCTGAAAACCAGAACTTAACCCCCGACAGAAATTGTTGCAAACAAGAATATAGACAGAATTCGTACTATACTATGACCTTGGGTGCAGTTCCAATAACCTCTGTTCCTTCGTCCAAAACATCAACAATACTAGGAAATCGTTACAAACAAGAATATCGATTGAGATATATAATATTATGAATTTGGCGCAGTTCCACTAACCTCTGTAAGTTTTCCTTCGTCCAAAACATCAAAGACACTGAGTAATAGTTTCTCGTATAATCTAACGTTTAAGTGATATCCGTCTGCCCAGTGGCATATTTCACCAGTTAAGTCTCCTCTCGCTGGCCTCTCTGCAAGCGGATTGGCAATATCTCTGAGAGATCTTAAACATTCTGTCCGCTGAAGCTCACCAGTAGAGGATGGAAGAGACTGACACAACAGATATGATTACAATCAGTGCACAAGAAAATAAGAGGCTGTCACTGGCTCTTGCAGCCTGGAGGAATCTTTCTAATGTTTTATACTGAACATATACACAAATCATGAGAACTGAGAGGACATCTGAAAACTGAACAGTAGGGTATTATGAGTTCATAAACTACTGATCAAATCACGTATAGCTTTCTCCAAATAAAACTACTGATCAAATCACAGATAGCTTTCTCCAAATAATAGGACACTATAGAGCAAAGAGGCTGTGTTGAAGTTACTTCCTGGAGATTATAATCAAACTCATTGGATAAAACATTAATAAGTAGGATGAAGGATTCAGCAAATAATCGTTATGCAATTAAATGTTCTTAAAGGTGACTACATTGCACTCACACGTGTAGTTTACAATAAGAAATCAGATTTTTAAAAAAGAGTACAAACTTTCATGCATGGCAACAGAAATACCAAATGAAACAATTTTTTTCAAAAATGGTAAATAAATATCAAAAACAGACTAAGGAAAATGAATGTGCCATACCTCAGACTCTTCAATCTTCGCCAGAAGGGCCCTTAAATCACTCATTTTTCGCCCAGATTCTCCGAATCCTACAGCAGGTTGATTTACAAGCCCTTCCTCCAACATGTTTAACTGAATTGGCACAAAATTGTACACATTTTGAATGGGAACGGAAATGACGTGCTATTGATATTAAACTTATAGAGAGCGAACACACACACTCTTTACCACCACCACTTTCAATGAGAGAATTACAAACAAATTCCCCAAAAGGGCTTGTTTGCAGGACAAATGCCACAGATGGTAGCAAAGCAAGAAAGGAACGAAGAACTCTTCAGGCAAGAAGGGAGACAAAATGAAAAAGGAGAGAGAGAGAGTTCTCACTTGTCTCTTTTGCCACCTTATATATGACTTCTTGTCAGAAAACTCCGTACGTGAAATACAACACAGCAATTCCAATGGGATCAAGAGAGTATCCATTCTTTTTCCAACTTTTCCCACCATGGCATTAAGAAGCCCTCTTCTTGTTCTGATGTCCATGTCCTCAGAAATCTATGTTGAACTCATCAGAATTGGTGAAATATACATAAACAGCAAACAAAACCAACAACTTCGGAAACTATGGAAAGTTTTTTGATACAGGACCAACTTCATAATATCTTTTGTGGATTAAGCAGTGATGATTTTTCAGATAAGAGTAGAAATGTAACACAGTAGAGAAAAATAAATCTTTAGTTTAAAGGTTTATTATGACCTAGATGAGATTCTACCATACTTACAGAACAAATAATAAAATCAGATAAAGATCATCAAAGTTTGCCAATATATTAAGCCCATGTTTGAGCCCTATTTTTTACAAACTCATTTTTCCCCCCAAACTCATTTTCAACCAACCAATCTCCCAATAAAATAATTTACACATAAACCCAAAACTTTTGCCTACTTTTTAATCACAAATCCTCCAAAAAAATCACTATTAAAAAACCTATTTTCCCATAAAACGGGGCTTAAACGCACCCTAAATGTGTTCTGGTCTCCATGATCAAAGTTGCAAAGTAAAGGACTTTCCCCCTTTCTTGTTGGTACCAGAGACTGTGTGTTTGAGTAAAACTAGTCTGACTTTGGCCATTGTCTTTCCAGTAGCTAACATAAAATCTGCTTCATGGCATACTAGCAAGTTCACAAGACTGATTTTCAACACATTATGACTCCCATGGCAATAGAAACTTAGCAGCTAGAAGGATCATATCACAAGCAATAGACAATGCACCACATTACATGAAAGTGAACCCGGAGTATGTCTCTGAACATGAGATGTGGACAGTTTCAAATAACAATTAGGAATGCAATTCCAATGAAAATTTTCCAAAAGATGATTAAAAGCTATCAAGAAACTAAGCTATTGCTTGTTCTTAGAGAGGGCCACATGTATATTGCTTCAATCTAGTCTTCAACACACAACCTCACATGTAGGCAGGTCTAATGTATCCCATTAAAGCCTGATACATGAACAATTTCATTATATGAATGGCAGCAAGACTCGAATCTGAGACCTTCGCCTCATACCAGGTTGAACCACTTGACTAGATCGGGTCTTCTACACTTCAACAAAACTACCACCAATATGTTGCTTCTTTTGATCTTTGTTGTTTTTCTCATATGTAAGAAATCCCAGTGATAAGGAACATGGAGGTACACCCATGTAAAATAGTTGAACGACCCAAGAGATGGGAAAAGAGCGTAACAAATTAATATAAGTATTTAACTTTCACGTTCTCTTCCTTGCACCACAAAACAAACCTATATAGGGTAAATATATTTCACCCATAAAAGTTGACTTCATTTCTATACAATTTGTTCAACACAAAAGCTTATGCAACACTCAAAACTACATCGTCAACCAGATATCAATCTGGAATGGGAAACATCCACCCTCTTCTACCAAAAATACTGAAAATATCATTTTCCATATTCTCTACTGTCACTCCATAGCACACAAAAGGTTCTTATACCCCACCCCAACCCCCAGTAACTTAGAAAAACAAAAAAGCGACAATTAAACTCTAACCACAATGTTTTTCAGAATTCTACAAAGATAATACTAGTTTTATCTTGATAAATTCACTGGTTTTCAAAGGGAAAACAGAAGTAATTATTGTTGGTCTGAATTTTTCATAGAGCACAACCCATTAAAGTTTAGTGGCATATTAATGGCTCAAACTTCAACAAGATGAAGGTTTTGAAATGTATTTCATGTAAGTAGAAGAAATAAGGACCCAAAACTATCAGGAAAATGTTTGCGAGAATAAGTATAGTTTACCTCCATCTGAACACGCATCGTCTCCAATAGACCAACCAAACCAGGAGAATTCTGGGATTGCATCACATGTTCACTCTTACTTCGTCCTAGCTTCCTCATCAATCGAGACTTCTTTTCTTTTTTTTTCTCCTTAGACGGAACAATAAGGCCCCTGTTTGTGCATATAAACATATGAAATGGAAAATCATCCATTATTAAGATGGCAACAAATGTGCAAACCAAGATGCAAAAAGATAAATACCCTGAAGCTCCAGCTGCAGCAAGGAGGATCTCATATGCAGTTTCGCGGAGGTCGTCGTCTGTAATACCTGTATTGAAGCAAACCAACAAGAACCTAAGTTTGAAAATATCATAGCAAGTCTGCCAAGTCCACTAATAAAACCTCTGTTACTCATGTAACAGTGATCAGTTGGAAAATCTCACATAGATCAGATGGCATTTGTCAAAAGTTCAAAATTATTTAAATACGCAACATAGAATATGAGGACAACTACACTCCAGCTTATCCATTTATAAGATGAATGTCTAGGTTGAGGCGAGGCCCCTGTCCCAATACGCTACTAGAAATAGAACTTCAAGTCTACTCCCCATTTCCATACCAACTCCATTGATGCTTCAGTGATGTAACTTATATGAGATTGGCAAACTTGCATGATTGAGAAAGGAAACTAAAGGTCGTCAGGAATGAGGTTTTATCTCTTGTCAGCAGGGATTATTTATTGATTTATTCTAACAATTTACTTTAAGTTTTTGACATGCATGGATGCTACTGGATGTAACCTCAGTAAATAGAAAAAGGCATTGCCACATTAGTAGTAAAAGCTGTTCCCCAAAAAAAAAAAAATATAAATAAAGATAATTTCACCGGTCAAAATGAACAAAAAGCGAGAGAATTGGCTCTGGTTATGATGCCAATTACCTGAAACACGTCCTTGAAAGTCTATATCCCAATTGCTCAATCTAGTACTTACATTTATGAGATATTAGAACCCAAACTTAGTATACTCGCAGAAGATCTTTCTCTTAAATATATCTCAAAACAAGGCAACATAAATGAGTTTATACGTCTGATTGTTCATAAAGTTAACTAATGTTTTTAAACCCTAACAGATTTTATCTCTGAAAATAATTGTTTTGACTAAGAAACTGAAAGAACTAAAACCACCCCATCTTTTTAGTTAATTAGGTTGTAAATAAACTAAAATAAGAACATTAATTGTACTTCTCTGGTAAAGCTATGAGACATAAGAACCACAGGAACAATACTTGAAATAAGACGAAGACATTAAGACTCCATGCAGACCATCATAAACCATATTTACCAGTAGCAAAGGAAGACAATCCCAGGGCCACATCAGAGGCATCATTTAGAACTCTTCTGGAGTACCTACGACTGTCAACCTCCTCCAGATCGTCGTCATCAAAATCATCAATGTCATCTACAGTTAATTCTTGAACTTGAGAGGAGTTAAGAGACTGAGATTTTGACAAACTCGATACTTCATCAACTTCTTCAGTGTCGAGAGGCTCCGAAATTGAAAGGCCAGGTAAAATAGGTGATGGAACCACAACTGGGACATGTGGGGGTGCCCTTCTGGGAGGGGAACCTGAAGATTCGGGATTGGTAACCAGAAAGAATTCATCGGCTGAACCTGCATTATTCTTTTCGAACCCAATAACAATGGTAATGAGGACAAAGGTATTCAGATACACTCATATATGATTTTAAGTAAACAATTGGAAGAAGAAAATTGAAAGAATAAATGAAGTGCAAGGGAACAATTAGTCCAAATAATATAACAGAGTAAAATATAGTTAAATAGCTACTTAAAATGTCCCAATTTATGAGACATGCAGAGAGTATTCAATGAGGACAGCTGAAGCATGCAAAAAAAGAAGTTCTTGAATGTCGAATTAATAGCTCAATGGGCCGTCAATTACCATGTTAGGGAATAAAGTGCTATCATGGTATTCTCTTATAGCTTCCGAGAGTTCAAGCATGTGACCTACATTAATTAACCAAGAGAAGAAAAGAAAAACCACAAGTTATGTATACAACTCCATCTCTTTCCTAGTGAAAACACGGAACAAAAAGATAAGTGAACAAAACATAGTTTCAAATACATAACCTTTCTTTGCACAATTAAGAACATAATCCACACTGACTTGATCCAGATCCACATCATCCAATGTTACTGCTCCTGGTGGCATTATCACCTTCTTTATTAAGCTACCAGCAAGTATAAAATCTAGAAGTACCCGCCTGTCCCGACGATATCTTTGTAAAAGTTCGACTTCATTCTCCCTAACGAGGAAAGGTTAAAAAATCAATTAGTACTCACTGAAAGAAAACAACTATTTACACGTATATCACTCATTACAAGATTTCCTATCAATAATCAAAGAGATAATAATTATACAGTATCTATGTAAGATTGCTTCAAAATCTGAGTTACTTGTTCCAATGATCACTAAACTTAGATCCATGTTTTAGTTTGCTCACTAAAATTTAAAATGTCGAGTTTTGGTCAATAAACTTAAGTACGTGTCTTCAATTGATCACTGAAATTTAAAATGTCGAGTTTTGGTAACAAAACTTAGATCCATGTCTTCGGTTGCTCGCTAAAGTTTACCATGTCGAGTTTTGGCAACTAAGTTTTGGAAAATGTTATACGTTACTCATTAGCATAACTTCCATCTCAAACCTCCAGCGGAACTGGTGACGTGAATGACTAAATGCACGCGTTAAGCCCCCATCACACTATAAAACTTTGAGATGGTCGAATTTTGGTCACTAAATTTTGAAAAATGTCTCTTTTATTGCTCACTGAAATTTCAAAAAGTCGAACTTTGGCCACTAAACTTTGAAAACGTCTTCCATTGCTCAATATAGATTTGGTTTTAACCATACATCTATACAATAAAATATTTTACATGTAAACTTACATTTTTTCCTAACTTTTTAATCATACATTCTCCAAAAATCACTATTTAAAAACTCGATCATCTCAAATTTTAGTGGCCAAAATTCAACTATCTGAAAGTTCAATGGCCAAAATTCGACCACTTCAAAATTGAGTGATTATAGTAGAGTTTTTGCTACAAAACTCTTAAAAATGGCTTATATGGATCACAATAAATTTGGGCTTAATTAAAATTCGTTGTTAAAATTTGGATTTGATTTTATTTAATAAAAAATAAGTTCATTGTGTGTTTCATTGCAAAATTCAAATCTGAATTTTAGCCGCCCATGTTTAATGGCTATTATTTAAAAAAAAAAAAAAAAAGAGTTCTAAAAATAGTGATTTTTGGGAGAATGTATGGTTAAAAAGTTGAAAAAAAATTGAGTTTAAGTGTAAAATATTTTATTGTATAAATATATGGTTAAATTCAAATTTATAGTGAGCAATAGAATACGCTTTCCAAAGTTTAGCGACCAAAGTTCGACGTTTTTCAAAGTTCGGTGGCAAAAATTCGATCACCTCAAAATTCAGCGAGCATTAGAAGATATTTTTCAAAATTTAACGACTAAAATTCAACCATCTCAATAAGGGTATAATGGGAAGCCACGTGTGCATTCATCAGCCACGTCACCAATTTTGATAACATGGACCCTAGGTGACCAAAACTAGACATTTCGAACTTCAACGAGAGCAATAGACGAGTTCAGTAACCATTGGAACAATTAACTCTCAAAATTTATCCAAAGCGAGGAATCTGTAATTTGGGAATCCAAAAACCATCACGTGTAAACAAACAATGTAGATTGAAGGACAATAGTGGTATTCTGTGATTCCAAAAATTAGAGGGAATCCAATATCTGGGGACTGCCGTACTGGGAAATGCTTCCTTTTTCTATATAACAGTAGAAAACAATGCCTAATTGGGTGAAGAATGTAAATTGACAAGAAAGGGGAAAAAATCAGAAGCTAAGAAGGGTACATACTCGTCCATCGTGTCTTCAATGTGGTGGCTTGATAAATTCAGTAACTATACTTACTTTAGCACCGAAACGAGATTCCGCAAAACAAAAAGGAATCTTTACAATTGATGACCCACTTATCAGTAAATTCACAAGATTTACTTCAAGATTTGTTGGCCTCTTAGGTTTAAGAGTAAATTTGGATGTATTTCAACAGCTCAAAAGATGAAGACGGAGAGGCAGAATGGCGGATTGGTGTGGTGAAAATGGATTAAATGGAAAATGGGATCTTGAAGAGAATGCCACCTGAAGTGAAAATGGATTACATGGAACTTCAGAGATCAACTGTAATTAAAGAGATAAAGAGAGATTTGGGCTCGAAATGGGGAAAATCAGATAGAAACGCGGTGAAACTGGGGACGATGAATTTATGCGTAAGACAGTGAAGTAAGTGGTTGAGATCTGTACTGCCCGCTGTCTTCCCTTCGATATTAATAAATAATTTGGAGTAAATTTAACCAATAATCACTGAACTTTACACTTGATTACTACTTGCTCACTCATCTTTCACATATTACTGAATGCTCACTCATCTTTTCATATAATTACTCATTCATCACCCGTCTCTTCAAATAATTGGGCGACTTTTATGGCAAATTTTCGACAACTTCCGACCACAAAGAATGTCAAATTTTGATACCGTTGGAAAGCCCACGACGTCCTCTTCAATTACCATCCAAAATCTCATTATAACTCCAAGGGATTCGATCAAAAAATTGCCTTAAAAGTTGCCCAAAAATTTTGAAAATCTGCCCAGATTTTCAAAATTTTTGGGTGACTTTTAAGGCAATTTTTCGGCAACTTTCGACCATCAAAACTATTGAATTTTGATACCATTGAAAAGCCCACAATGTCCTCTTCAATTACCATCCAAAATTTCCTCTTAACTCCAAAGGATTCGATCGGAATAAACCCACAAAATCAGCATCCCGAACTTTGTCCAGATTTTCGCCTTTTCAAGATGCTGATTTTGTAGGTTTATTCCGACCAAATCCTTTGGAGTTATGGAGAAATTTTGGATGGTAATTGAAGAGGACATTGTGGGCTTTCCAATGGTATCAAAATTCGATAGTTTTGATGGTCAAAAGTTGCCGAAAAATTGCCTTAAAAGTCGCCCAAAAATTTTGAAAATCTGGGCAGATTTTCAAAATTTTTGGGCGACTTTTAAGGCAATTTTTCGATCGAATCCCTTGGAGTTATAATGAGATTTTGGGTGATAATTGAAGAGGACATCGTGGGCTTTCCAACGGTATCAAAATTCGACATTCTTTGTGGTCGAAAGTTGTCGAAAATTTGCCGTAAAAGTCGCCCAATTATTTTAAGAGACGAATGATGAATGAGTAATTATATGAAAAGATGAGTGAGCATTCAGTAATATGTGAAAGATGAGTGAGCAAGTAGTAATCAAGTGTAAAGTTCAGTGATTATTGGTTAAATTTACTCAAATAATTTGAGACAGATTTTAATAAATTTAAGGACTTTTCATATATTTCATTAATATGGATGAAATTCTACGAAATTTATGATGGATATACTTTTAAATTCAAGTATTTAAAATGTTAAAATCAATTTTTTAAACTTTTGAACTTATTAAATTTATATGAATATAATGTTTATATTTGAAACTAAACTAAACTAAACTAAACATGATAAATCATTACATTTCAATATATCTTAAAGAACATTTAATGCCCTCGTTTGAGCCTCATTTTTCAACCAAAATATATTTTTCAACAGTAATTTGATATTATTTCAACTACACATTCTACAATAAAATAATATTATACGCAATCAAAAAAATTTCCTTATTTTTTAACCACACATTTTTCATTAATATACTATTCAAAAATTCATTTTCTTCATAAAAATGGGGCTCAAACAAGGGCAATTTTTAATTATTGTTTATATAAATCAAATTGTTGTATAACATGTACATGTGGTCTTATTACTTTGACTACTCTTGGTGCACAAATTGAATATAAATTTTTAAAGGAAAAAAATATAGGTTTGAAATCTATTAAAATTTGAGGGGTTAGGTTATAAATTTAAAAAATTTAATACTTATATTTATAAAAAAAATTCAGTCATTTTTAGGATTTTTTTTATTATTGTTACTTTTTCCTCTTAATCAATTAAAATTTTTTTTAATAATTTCATAAATTTCCTAATAAAATTTTTGATGTCATTTGAAAAAAAAAAAATTAATTGAGTGGAAAATGTAACAATAATAAAAAAATCCTAAAAATAATTAAATTTTTTCAGATATAAAAATAGTCAAGATGAAAAAGTAGTATAACAATTTAAACTACTTTATTAAAAATTTTATTAAGAATTTTTACGTCAAAAAAATTAAAATTTGACATCTTACCACATAAAATTTTCTAATAAAATGATGTAAATTATATTGAGAAATTTGTTGCGCAAAAATAATAAGCATTAATAAAATAATTGATTTTTTTTAAAAGACGAGTTATATGTATCAGAGCGTTGGACTCAAGAGGAGTATCAGCAATTTTAGTATCGGTACGGCGAGCACGCTCAATAACATCCATAGTATACTTAGACTGAGAGAGAAGATTACCTATAGGAGAAGAAGCAACTTCGATTCCTCAAAAATAAGATAACGCACCTAAGTCTTTCATTTTAAAAAGACGAGTCAATTCTAATTTCAAATCTGTAATTCAATCAACATCATCACCAGTAAAATTCATATCAACATACAATAAAAATATAATGCAACCAGCTGAAGTACATCTAGCGAATGGGGCTGGGTCATGATGAATGGATATAAAACCAAAGAGGTAACCACAATGAAACATTTCTCAAATCAGGCACGAGGTGCTTATGAAACCTAAGAATGCTGCTACGAATTATGTGATAAAGATAGATAATTGGGAGTCAAACAATGCAAAAAATTTCACGTGGATTCATAATTCTGTTGAACAATCTAATCTATTAATACATAGTTAGTGAAGTTTGAAACAGCGAAAAAATTTTGAGATCACCTTCAAAAGTTATACACAAAGTCTAACTTTACAAAATGGTATCTGATGAGTGAATTTCACTCATTGATTTAATGTCTCTTAAGCTTAAAATATTTGGCTGCTTTCGAAAAATTTAGAACGTTTTGATGTGGGTATTTGTGTTGTTTTATAGGTAAACCAATTTGGTGAAATGGTGAGTTTGAAGGGTGGAAAAGAGTCAAAGTTACATAGAAGTGAATGGACAAGAAGAAGCATCAAGATGCACGTGAAAGACGATGGAAGAAAGAAGGAAGAAAACCAACAAAAAAAATGCCACAGTTGCAGCGCCTAGGCGCCACAAAAGGAGCAGAAACTCAGCGCCCAGGCGCTGTACACGCACACAGGAAGTAGAACCGCAGCGCCTAGGCGCCACAGTGCAGTGCCCAGGCACTGCACACGCTGAAACAGGATAGAGACGCAGCGCTTAGGCTCTACTTTTGTAGTGCCCAGGTGCCGCATGCCGAGAAAGGAAAAACGCGATTTTTCCAAATATTTTCGACCCGGCCCTACTCCAACTCGTAATGCAAATTAAGGGGATTATAAATACATATTACAGACCTAAGAAAAGGTTTTTGGACGGCTGAAGAAGCGAGGCAAGGAGATATACTAATTGAGAGAAGAATAACTGGATTTTGGAGAAGAAATCAAGCTACAACATGAGTTTTCCTTATCTTTCTCTTCTCCATGCGATTTAATTTGTACTTTTTTGTGTTATTCTTTTCAATCATGAACTAATTTATTAAATCTAGGGTTTGATGTAACCTATTTGAGACATGATTCAATTTCTTTATAGTATTTTCATTTAATTTTCTAGAATTGATTTGCATTGTTCTTGTTTAATGCTTTCAGTTGGTTGATCACCAATTGAATAATTGATGCTCTAAATTTAATGCTCGGGAGAGGGAAATTTAGGTATGATCTAAGAACAATATAACCTAGATTTACAATTTTCGAGAGAAAGTGTGATTCTTTGAGGATTAAAACAAGAACAAGTGCGTGATAATCTTTATAAATTTAACTCGGAATAGAGATATTGGGGTTGAAATATAGAGATAGGATCTATTTGACGCTCAAGAGGGGGAAATAGAATTAATTTAGGATTCTTGCCTATGAATTCGAAAAATAATTAATGGAAATATCTATAAGGATTGAAAATTATGTTGAGAATACGGTGAAATCACTCCCTAGACATTACGTAATTTTGATTTAATCTTTAGAAATTACCTCACTTTTATTGCATTATTTAATTCATTGACATTAGTTTAGTATTCAACATCAATTTAACACCCAATTGTCTAGATAAAGTAAACGCGGACACAATTATAGTACTCAGTGGAAGTCGAATATCAATCCCTGTGGGTTCGACACTTTTCAATTCTTTAATATACTACGAAACTTGACACCGTGCACTTGCGGTATAAACTCACATTATATAAAACGCGTGACAAGATTTTGGCACCGTTGCCGGGGATTGATTCATTCGAATTCAATTGATATTATTACCAATCAGCGTTCATTTTACCTTAGATTTTTATTTCTATCGTAATATTTAATTTAATTTTATTCTTTTTGTGTCTATCTTTAAAAGCTTCCTTGTAATTATTTTAATCTGTTTATGCGAACGGCGAGAAATCTAGATCTACTACGTGTTGATCCGAACCAGAACGCACATTTCGCATTCTCAGAGGCATACAAAGAAACAAAAGGAAAGCAATGGCAGAACATGATGCTAGAGCAGCCAATGAGGATAACCAACAAAGGGTTATTCGGGACTACATAAGGCCGATTGTCAATGACAACTATTCCGACATCGCACGCCCAATAATTGCTGCAAACAATTTCGAATTAAAGCCAGGGTTGATACATATGGTGCAGCAAAATCAATTTGAGGGTGCTACAATAGAAGATCTAAATGCTCGTCTTGGATCCTTTTTGGAAATTTGTGACACGGTGAAGATGAATGGGGTTACTGAAGATGCATTTAGACTCCGCCTACTCTCATTCTCTTTAAGGGATAAAGCAAAGGCTTGGTTCCAATCATTACCGTATGACTCAATTACAACTTGGGATGATTTGGCTCAGAAATTCCTCACCAAGTACTTTCCACCTTCTAAATCAGCTCAACTTCACGGTGAAATTAGCCAATTCAAACAACTCGACTTCGACCCATTTTATGAAGCCTGGGAAAGATTTAAAGATTTGCTTAAGAGATGACCTTAACATGGGTTCCAGAAATGGGTGCAAATTGAGATATTTTTTAATGGGATAAATGGGCAGACAAGGACTACGGTAGATGCAACTGCGGGAGGCATTTTAATAGCTAAAACAGCAGAGGTTGCATATGCTTTATTGGATGACATAGCCACCAACAGTTACCAATGGCCAAGTGAGAGATCGGGTGTAAAGAAAGTAGCAGGACTTCATGAAGTGGATCCCATCACTGCACTAGCAGCCCAGGTTGCATCACTCACAAATAAGATAGTCACGCTTACCACTCAAGGAAATCAACAGAAGGTAGATTCAGTCATGAGTACTTCTTCTTCACACGAGCAGGTCCAATACGTCAACAGTAGAAACTACAATCAAAGAGGAAGCTACCAAGCTAATCACTATCATCCAGGGCTGAGGAATCACAAGAACTTGTCATATGGCAACAATAGAAACACACTTCAACCTCCACCCAGATTCAACACTTAGAATTCTGATGGGAAACCACCATTGGAAGACATCCTTGGGACGTTCATTTCTGAGACAAGATCACGCTTCAACAAAGATGAATCACGTTTGGATAATATTGAAACACATGTGTCCAACATGGGAGCCACAATGAAGAATCTTGAAGTGCAAATTGGCCAATTGGCTACCTTAATAAAGTCTCAACAAAAAGGAAAATTTCCAAGTGATACAGAGGTCAATCCAAAGGAGCACTGTAAAGTTGTTGTATTAAGGAGTGGCAAGCAAGTTGGAAAAAGTGAACTCACTGAAGATAGCAACCCCACACCTGATAAGGAGAAAGAACAAGTAGTAGATGAGCAAGAGAAGCAGGCCAAGGGAACAAATAAGGCCCATAGACCTTACTCCATATCCTTCCCTGACAACCCACCAATTCTCACACCACCACTTCCATTTCCACAGCGTTTTCAAAAGAAAAAATTGATAATCAATTTGCAAAATTTTTAGAAATTTTCAAGAAAATTCACATTAATATTCCTTTTGCAGATGCTTTGGAACAAATGCCAAATTACACAATGTTTATGAAGGAAGTGATGTCAAAGAAGCAAAAATTGGAGGAATATGAAACAGTAAAATTGATAGAAGAATGCAGTGTTATTTTTCAAAAGAAACTTCCTTAGAAGAGAAAAGATCTGGGCAGCTTCACTATTCCATGCACCATTGGAAGCTCTTCCTTTGAAAAGGCCCTCTGTGATCTAAGAGCAAGCATCAACCTAATGCCGTTATCAGTATTCAAGAAATTAGGCCTCGGGGAGGTCGAGCCAATAACAGTGACTCTACAACTAGCTGATAAGTCCCTCACCTACCCACGAGGGATTATTGAAGACGTGTTGGTAAAGGTCGACAAATTCATCTTCCCAGCTGATTTTATGGTATTAGATATGGAAGAAGATCAGGAAATTCCACTGATTTTAGGCAGGCCATTCTTAGCAACTGGAAGGGCATTAATTGATGTACAAGGGGACAATTGACATTGAGAGTGAATGAAGAAGGGGTGAGGTTCAACATTTACCAAGCAATGAAGTACTCAGATGACAATGACACTTGCCACAGGATTGACTTCATTGATTCTACTGTGAGAGATAAGAAATTATATATTAAAGATCCTCTAGAGCAATGTATGATGTTTAGCACAACAAAGGATGATATTAGCACTTTTGGAGAGTACATAGGGAGCAAGGATTTGGTTGATTACATATTGGCTCTTGAGTCTACATCAGTTGTGGAAAACCCATCACAATGTGAGGATAGTCAACAGCAAGAGGAAGCAAATAACAAAGAAAGCAATGAAAACAGTAAGATTGAACTGAAGCAATTACCAGATCATCTTCGCTATGCATTTCTGGGGGATAATTCTGCATTTCCAGTGATTATTTCTTCATTACTCACCAGAGACGAAGAGGATAGATTATTGAAAGTGTTGAGGGATTATAAGGCCGCTTTGGGATGGTCGATAGCTAACATCAAGGGAATAAGTCCTACAATATGCATGCATAAAATCCTCATGGAAGAGTCTTACAAGCCATCCATTGAACATCAAAGAAGGTTAAACCCAGCAATGAAAGAAGTGGTTCGAGCGGAGATTCTAAAGCTATTGAAGGCAGGAATCATTTTTGCCATTTCAGACAGTGAATGGGTCAGCTCAGTACAAGTGGTACCAAAGAAAGGAGGGATGACTGTAGTTAAGAACGACAACAATGAGCTAATTCCAACAAGAACAGTAACTGGCTGGAGGCTGTGCATTGACTACAGGAAACTGAACAAGGCAACTAGAAAGGACCATTTCCCACTGCCGTTCATAGATCAAATGTTGGACAGATTAGCTGGCTACTCTTACTATTGCTTCTTTGATGGATATTCGGGCTACAACCAGATTTGCTATAGCACCAGAAGATCAGGAAAAGACAACCTTCACCTGTCCCTATGGAACTTTTACCTACAGATGGATGCCATTCGGGTTATGCAATGGACCGGCCACTTTTCAGAGATGCATGATGGCAATCTTTGCAGACATGGTTGAAGACATCATGGAGGTATTTATGGATGACTTCTCGATGTTTGGTACTTCTTTTGATAACTGCCTTCACAATCTCTCCTTAGTGCTGCAACGCTATGAGGAAAGGAATTTAGTTCTCAATTGGGAAAAGTGCCACTTCATTGTACAAGAAGGTATTGTGCTAGGCTATCATGTTTCAGCGAGGGGATTGAAAGTGGACAGAGCAAAAATTGATACAATTGCAAAGCTACCACCACCCATTAATGTCAAAGGCATTCAAAGTTTCTTAGGGCACCCTGGATTCTACAGGAGATTTATCAAAGACTTCTCAAAAGTGGCAAAATCCCTATGTAGCCTTTTGGAGAAGGACACAACTTTCGTAATTGATGAAGACTGCTTACGGGCTTTTGAAACCATAAAGGCAAAATTAGTCACCGCCCCAGTGATAGTAGTACCCGATTGGGATCAGCCATTTGAGGTTATGTGTGATGCTAGTGACTACGCAGTAGGGACAGTTTTGGGACAAAGGCGTGATAAGATTTTTAGGGCAATCCACTATGCCATCAAAACTCTTAATGGAGCTCAACTAAATTACACAACAACAAAGAAGGAAGTGCTAGCAGTAGTGTTTGTACGTGACAAATTCAGATCTTACCTCATTGGCACCAAAGTGATAATTTACACAGACCATGCTGCAATCCGTTATCTCTTTCAAAAGAAGGATGCCAAGCCACGCCTAATTCAATGGATACTGTTACTACAGGAATTTGATGTAGAGATTCGAGATAAGAAAGGCAGTGAGAATGTCGTTGCAGACCATCTTTCACGACTGGAGAATGAAAAGGTGGTGGATGACAGTCAAATTCGAGAAACATTCCCTGACGAGATCTTACTAGCTATATCAACAAAGATCTCATGGTATGCCGATTTTGTTAACTATTGAGTGTCTGGAAGATTGCCACCTGACTTGACGTTTCATCAAAAGAAGAAATTCATATATGATGTCAAGTCAAATCTGTGGGATGATCCAATCTTGTTCAAAAGGTGTGCTGATAGAATAATCAGGCAGTGTGTCCCTGTGGAAGAAACGCGATCAATCATGCAGCATTGTCACTGCTCACCTTATGGAGGTCATTTCGGTCCTACACGTACTGCTGCAAAGGTATTGCAATCTGGTTTCTATTGGCCAAATCTGTTCAAAGACTGCTATGCTTTTGTGAAGACATGTGACCGCTGTCGGCGCACTGGAAACATTTCAAGACATCATGAGCTACCATTAACCAGTATGTTTGAGGTGGAATTATTTGATGTGTGGGGTATTGATTTCATGGGTCCGTTTCCACCTTCCTTTGGTCAAGAGTATATTCTTCTCGCAGTGGATTATGTGTCTAAGTGGGTTGAAGCCATTGCCGTACCAACAAATGATGCAAAGGTGGTGTTGAAATTTTTACAGAGAAATATCTTCACTCGGTTTGACACGCCTAGGGCAATCGTAAGCGACGGGGTACACATTTCTGTAACAAGCTGTTCAATTCTCTTCTAGCTAAGTATGATGTCAAGCACAAGTTGGCACTGGGTTATCATCCACAGTCAAATGGGCAAGCAGAGGTGTCTAACAGAGAGATTAAACAGATTTTGGAAAAGACAGTGAATACCAATCGGAAGGACTAGTCTCTTAAACTAGATGACGCTCTTTGGGCATACCGAACAACATTTAAAACTCCAATTGGAATGTCACCCTATCGTCTGGTATTCGGGAAAGCTTGTCATCTACCGGTAGAATTGGAGCATCGAGCTTATTGGGCGGTGAAGAAATTGAAACTAGACATGAGATTGGCCGGTCCACAACGCTTGTTGCAACTTGATGAATTGGAGAAATTTCGAAACGATGCATATGAAAATGCAAAGATAAATAAAGAACGGACAAAGATGTGGCATGACAAGAGAATACTAAGGAGGGATTTCAAGACAGGAAAATCGGTTCTCCTATTCAATTCTCGCTTGAAACTCTTTCCAGGCAAGCTCAAATCCCGGTGGTCAGGACCATTTGTAATCCGTAAGGTGTTCCCTTATGGTGCAGTGGAATTAGTAGGCAAGGATGGGTCTACCTTTCAGGCAAATGAGCAACGCCTCAAACATTACTATGGAAAGGAAAACTAGGATGTGGAAGAAATTACCCTTGATGAACCAACTTGAAACCACATCCACGTCCAGCTAAAAACGTAAAAGAAGCGCTTCTTGGGAGGCAACCCAAGCTCTATCCTTAAGTTTTCATAAAGTTCATTTATTTCAATTTTCGTTATTTTACCTATTTAAGTGATTTCATTTTCATCTTGTTTTTATAGGTGCATGCTCGAATTGGAAGCATCGAACCAAGAAAGGAAATAGGGAAGGACTACATTGAAAGACTACATGGAAGGTATTAAAAAAAATCAGAAACTCAATGCCTAGGCACCAAAACCCAGCGCCCGGGCGCTGTAATCCCCAACCGGGGTAGAAAGTCAGCGCCTAGGCCCTGTCTTTTTTTTTAAAAAAAAAATTTAATTTTATATAAAAACCTACCTTCCCCCCTAATTGACTTATTTCTTCCCTTCCTTTTTCTTTTTCTTCTCTCCCCCCTCTCCCATACGAATTGCCCCCTCTTCTCTTTTACCATTTAAATTTTCTTTTGAAACATAATCAATACATTTTCTTGCATTTCATACTCTACAATTAGTAAAGGGGTCACTTGCTTGATCTTTGGGATCACCATCTTTCCACTTGTAAGTCATCTTACCTTCAATTTTTATTTTGGCACTTCAACTTCGTTATTGATTGGATATATTTGGATTCTTGGATTTTGGAGTTGTAGTGATTGAATTTCTGATGGGATAAATTTATTGCTGGGATAGTATGCAAAGTGTGATGAAATAGCCTTGCTTCCAAGGTGTTTGATTAAATTCCTAGGAGAATTTTTCTTGTTGTAGTAACCTCAAGTTAATTGCTGACTTTTGCACTTTGCTCAGGTTTGTTCATAATTCAGTATGCCTCCCAAGCGGGCTCGCAACACTACATCTTCTTCCTCTGCTTCTTTTGACAGAACCTAATTTATCAGTGAAGCAGCTGCTGAACGGTACAACACTTCGGTGGTGCATAAGAACTGTATTTAGGAGAGAGGTTTTGACAAATATATGACTACACAAATCCAACAGAGGGGATGGAAACTATTTGCTCAATAGCCGTAACCAGTCCTTATTCCTGTTGTTCGGGAGTTCTATGCTAACGCAAAGGAACACAGAAATTTTCGGGCATTTGTGAGGGGCAAATGGATTGCTTTTGACAGAACCTCCATCAATCAATTTTACAATCTTCCGGATGTGGATAACAATGACTACTCTATGTTACGTGAAGAAGGAGTAGATCTTGGTGAACTATTACGAGTGTTAGCTCGTCCGGGCACTACATGGAAATGGGCTGGCGACGACGTGCTACATTTTCCTGCCACTGGGATGATTGTTGAACATAAAGCGTGGCATCATTTCATCTCAGCCAAATTCCTCCCGATTAGCAACCTTAGTGAAGTCACGAAGGAGCGTGCACTCCTCAATTATGCTATTCAGTGTGATAAGTCGATAGATGTTGGCCAGGTTATTCACAATAGTATTTTGCATACCCTGAAAGGTTCAACGACTGGCGGTCTTGGGCACCCGTGTTTGATTTATGAATTGTGCAGAAAGGGGGGTGTTATAACATTCTCATCGAAAGAGATGGTGCATCCCAACACACCCATCACTAGGAGTTGGGCTTGGAAGTTCATGAGCCGGTAAGGCTCCACCAGTACTATACCCTCGGGAGCGGAGACAAGACCAGCTCAGTCACGTAGACCCCGCTCATCCAGTGACCCGAGCAATGACCTCGCTGCCCAGTTACGCGGGATGCAATTGCAAATGAATACACTGTAGAATGTCATGTATGAGCAGTTCCGTTACCAAAATGAGTTTAATGCAGTTTTAGGATCTATCTACTCGGATAGGACTTTCCCTCAACCACCGTTACTTCTCGATCGCAACTCCGACCCACCTCACCTTGACATTGACAGCGACGGAGACACTTGATATCTCCACTCAGTTACGTCATCTTCCTTTCTCTTTTTCTTAACATTTGGGACAATGTTTAGTTCAAATTTGGGGGGAGCAGTTAACTTGTCCACTTGTTTAAATTTTTGGTGAAATTTTCTTTTTTAATTGTGTGTAAATTTTTTTAATTTCTAATTTGCGTGATTAAAAAAAATTTATTATTTCGTATTTTTGCATGCCTGTGTGAGTTAGATATCCCTGCCGGCGATGATATATATTATTGAGATCATGCGTTGATTCTTGGATTATGAATGAATTATGTGTTTTGGTTAAATTTTTTATTAATCTTGTGAAACGGAAACTATTTTTGCACGTGAGTTGATTGTGGCGTTGTGCATGAGTAGGTTGATTCATGTTTATAGGTTAGATTAGAGAATTTAGTTGCAAAACCCAAACAACCATTAAACATCACACTACCCTTAAACCAAATATAGGCGGTTTGGTAGATTAAGTTGATGTAGGGAAACTTGGAGAGAAATGTGGACTTCGTGCGTGCTAAATGTTGTATGGATTGTTTGAGACTAATAGGATGAAAATTGCGTGAAAACCTTAAGTTAGAGATCGATTCTCGAGAATTGGTGTTTAATAAAGGGCATTGCACTAATCATTGCAAAAAAAAAAACTCAATGAGGACAACTTTAATAATCTCATTGTGAATCGTCTCTTCGTAGACTTTATGAATCAAGTGATTAAACCTATAAGGGTTTAAAATCTGGTGCCTTAAAGTCATCTGATTTGGGATTTATCGGCCTAAAGCTCGCTACAAGGGTCATTTAGAAAGTTTAAGGGAGAGACGTCTGCACAAAGAGTGATAAAAAATAAAAATGTGGAAATCAAGTACCTTGATTAAGCCCCGAACGCTTGTTTTAGAGGATTGGACTTTTGATAAGAGGTTGCTAACTTGGTTGATTCCTAGAAGTTGAAGCAGTAAAAAATAAGGAGAGTTCTCAGTTGTTGATATGTTGAACTGCAATCAGTGAAATCTAACCAAACTTAAGTTGTGTAAGATATTAGTATTGAAAAGTAATTTTAGAATCCACTTTGAGAAGTGAAAAGAGAACAAGTTTGGGGGTGTGTGAATCCCACGAGCGAGGCAAGAAAATATTTGACTTTTAAGGTTGGGAATTGGGTCAACTTATTATGGCACAGCGTTGCACTTAACTCTCCACAGACACACCCGTTTGCATTGATTAGGCGGGAATTTGACTTATGCACTATAGTTTTGAAGTAATTCTTGCAGTCGACGCTATGTTTTTAATCTTGAGCCATGAAGGTAAGGCATCTAACGAAATTTATTCTTAAGTGATCGTGCATGATTTTAATTGTGCTTGTGTGTTTGTCAATGATTTTCTTTGGTCTAGTATTTGCTCGATGACTAGCAAAATCTTAAGTTTGGGGGTGTTTGATGAGTGAATTTCACTTATTGATTTAATGTCTCTTAAGCTTGAAATATTTGGCTGTTTTCGAGAAATTCACAACGTTTTGATGCGGGTATTTGTGTTGTTTTATAGGTAAACCAATTTGGTGAAATGGTGAGTTTGAAGGGTGGAAAAGAGTCAAAGCTACATAGAAGTGAATGGACAAGAAGAAGCATCAAGATGCATGTGAAAGACGATGAAAGAAAGAAGGAAGAAAACCAACAAAAAAACATGCCACTGTTGCAGCGCCTAGGCGCCACAAAAAGAGCAGAAACGCAGCGCCTAGGCACCACAAAGCAGTGCCCAGGCACTGTACACGCACACAGGAAGTAGATCCGCAGTGCCTAGGCACCACAGTACAGCGCCCAGGTGTTGCACACACTGAAACAGGACAGAAACGCAACGCCCAGGCGCTGCATGCCGAGAAAGGAAAAAACGCAATTTTTCCAAATATTTTCGACCCAGCCCAACTCCAACTCGTAATGCAAATTAAGGGGATTATAAATACATATTACAGACCTAAGAAAAGGTTTTTGGACGGCTGAAGAAGCGAGGAAAGGAGATACACTACTTGAGAGAAGAATCACCGGATTTTGGAGAAGAAATCAAGCTGCAACATGAGTTTTTCTTATCTTTCTCTTCTCCATGCGATTTAATTTGTATTTTTTTGTGTTATTCTTCTCAATCATGAACTAATTTATTAAATCTAGGGTTTGATGTAACCTATTTAAGACATGATTCAATTTCTTTATAGTATTTCCATTTAATTTTCTAGAATTGATTTGTATTGTTCTTGCTTAATGCTTTCTGTTGGTTGATCACCAATTGAATGAATTGATGCTCTAAATTTAACGCTCGAGAGAGAGAAATTTAGGCATGATCTAAGAACAATATAACCTAGATTTGCAAGTTTCGAGAGAAAGTGTGATTCTTTGAGGGTAAAACAAGAACAAGTGCGTGATAATCTTTATAAATTTAACTCGAAATAGAGATATTGGGGTTGAAATATAGAGATAGGATCTATTTGACGCTCGAGAGGGGGAAATAGAATTAATTTAGGACTCTTGTCTATGAATTCGGAAAATAATTAATGAAAATATCTATAGGGATTGAGAATTATGTTGAGAATACGGTGAAATCACTCCCTAGACATTACGTAATTTTGATTTAATCTTTAGAAATTACCTCACTATTATTGCATTATTTAATTCATTGACTCAACATCAATTTAACACCCAATTGTCTAGATAAAGTAAACGTGGACACAATTATAATACTCAGTGGAAGTCGAATATCAATCCCTGTGAGTTCGACGCTTTTCAATTCTTTAATATACTATGAAACTTAACACCGTGCGCATGCGGTATAAAATCACATTATATAAAACGCGTGATAGTATCAATTGGATATTGATGTACGGGCTTTACAACAGAAAAATATGCGTATTCTCGAGTTTTACGCTACTATGAACTCAATTTGGGATGAGTTGTCTCTTACAGAATCAATAGGATTGAAAGCACGTGAGGAATGTATTATTTTTAGAGATAAGCAGTGATTAGTTCAACTTTTTATGGCACTTCGCAGTGATTTGAGGGACTTAGAGGCTCTATATTTTGTGCCGCACTCCACTTTCCTTAATTGATTCGGTGGTTATATAATTGAAGAAACACATTTGAAATCTCTTGCAAGAGAAGTATCTCTTCTTCCATTTAGCACCTCACTATTGGCTGTACCTTCTTGATCATCCATAAAGAATCAAAACAAAGCTATGTGCGAGTTACTAGTGATAAGTGTAACTTTTGCGAACAAAACGGACACTGGAAGTCTCAATGTCCTAAACTATTGAAGAAGCAGCAGCCACAACCACAAAATCGATCATATCGTCCTATGCTAACATAACTGACACCATACCATATGGTGACTCGTCTATACTTGGAGCACCATCTTCCTCCAATCCCATGTTGACTGATTTAGTAGAGCAGTTTCAGAAATTCTTAGATACACAGCAACAGGCTATGTCAATCTCTACTCATATAGGTTTGTCTTCTCAGAGTCACTTAGGTATTTCTTCCTCACGAATATTTGACTCCGGTGCTTCCAAATACATGTCATCTAACTCAAAACTCTTTAATGACTTGCGTCCTCCTAACTCATCTATGTCTATTATGATTATTGATGGCACAACATTGCCTTTAATAGGTGTTGGTTCCTTTAATATACAATTTATCGCTTTTAGACATCTATTGTATTCCAGCTCTTACTTTGAATCTTATTTCTATTGGTCAATTATATGATTTTGGATATTTAGTTTAATTTTCTTCTACTACTTGTCATATGTAGGATCCTCGATGTCAGAAGTTGATTGAGATATGTCACAGACAGAAGGGTTATATGTTCTGGATAATCTGAAACCACCCCACGTTATAGCCTCTGGTGTTGACTTTTCATCTTTCTCTCTGAACTCATCGTCTTCTAGTTTTTACTTGTAGCATTCTTACCTTGGACATGTTTCCGTTAGTAGTTTGAAAATTTTAGTTTCTAAAGATCTATTGGGAGATTTCCAAACTCATGATATTTTCTTATTATAGTGGTTACAAATTAGTTAAATTTTCTGCTTTACATTTTCCTCGAAGTATTTCTCATTTTGTTGCACCATTTGATCTTGTTCACTATTATATGTGGGAACATACTCATTTTACTACAAAAGAAAGGTCCATATATTATGTGTCCTTTATTGATGATTATAGTTGTTATTGTTGGATTGATCTTATGAAAATGACGTTCTGACTTTCTTTCTATTTATCGTTCTTTTAGAGCACTTATTAAAACTCAACATTCTACTGTAATTAAGTAATTTAGATGTGAATTGGGTGGAGAGTACACTTCAACTGATTTCTCTAAATTGCTTGCTCTTGATGGCACAATTCATTAAACTTCATGTATTAATACTCGAACAACAAAATGTTTTTGCTGAACAAAAGCATATGCATATTGTAGAAATTGCTCATTCCCTTCTTTTGTCTGTCAAAGTTCTCAATGAATTTTGGGGAAAAATAGTTGTTACTGTTATCTCTTTAATTAATAAGATTCCTTCTTTCCCACAATTCTTGTTTTATTTCCTTTGAAACATTGTATGAGCATCTTCCTAATTACTCTTTATTAAGAGTCTTTAGTTGTACTTGTTTTGTTTTTCATCCTTAAATCGAACATAGTAAGTTAACATCTCGCTCTACTATCCGTGTTTTCTTAGGTTATGGATAAGGACAAAAGGGTTATCGCTATTTTGATCCCGTTAATAAGAAATTATATGTTTTTCGTTATGTCGTGTTTGTTGAGCACATTCCATTTTTTTTATTCTTCATATTACTCATAACTTGACTAAAATTGACCTAATTCGTATTGATCCATTTTTTGATGATATTGACGGACCACCTTTCCATAACCCATGTACTATTGATTCTTCACGTCCTACAAGTACACAAGCGCCAGCTCATGATACCTCTTCTCCTTTTATGGCTCCTCAAGCACCGCCTAATAGCTCCTGCTTCTTCTATTCCTCTATATTCTCAACGAATTCGCAAGTCTATTATTGGTTTTTGCATATTTTTGGGTGATTCTCTTATCTTTTGGAAAAGTAAGAAATAGACAGCTATTTCCATTCCTTTACTACGGTGGAGTATCGAGCCAAGTCATCCACCACTACTGAGATTGTGAGGTTACGTTGGTTACTTGCAAACATGGGTGTTTCTTCATCTTCTCCATCTTCTATGTATTGTGATAATCAAAGTGCTACTCAAATCTTTCACAACTCTATGTTCCATAATCACACGAAGTGATGTGAACCCACATTGCGCGATCACTACCAAACCCACAACAAATTGAGAATCAAATCCAAGAAAGCTAAAGACAAGGTTTTAGATTAAACCCAATAAACTGGAACCAAGCAACCCGAATCGTCGACAATATGTGAACCTCTTGATTACGCAATTTAAATTAATCTCACCCGATTGATTTGAACGCCACAAGATTAATCTTGATAAGTTCACAAGTTATTCAACGAAGAACGAAAGAAAGCAATTAATGCCTCACGAATAATATTCAATAATATGAGAATTGTAATATTTTATAATAAGGAAAAAAGTATTTATACTATTCTAGATAATCCTAAGTAAACTAGGAAAAATATCTAAGAATAATGCAAAATGCGTCCACAATAGCCTAATTATGGTAAAATTCTACTAATAATGAAATTCTATTAAAATAAGGAAAAAAACGCGAAATTTGGAAAAATTCGCCTCGGATTTGGCCTATCGGCCTCATAACTTTAGAGCATGCGGTTGCATAGTGCAATTGGTCTGCGACTTTGGGCTTCTGCTAGGTGTATGCGATCGCATGACTTTATACCTGTGCGACCGCATGGTTTAATGCTCGAGCTCCGTTTTCTTCAGGTTTAAACACGTTGATCCAATACTCTTCGCTCTTCGTCCCCAACACGAGACTTGCTCCATTTTGCATCCCGAACATTGTTTCATCAACCGTTGCTTCGATGAGTAGTCCCATCGCCTCTTTCACGCGCTTGGCTCTCGATCACGTCATCGACCCCTCAACTATCAACGGATCTTTCCTCGGGCTCGACTCTGGACTTGACTTTAGTACTTGTGCTTCCTGAATCACATCATCCCCGCCCTCTTCGAAAGGATTTGAACTCGAGTCTGCACCTGCATCGAAAAGAAATAAATCAGAAACATTGAAAGTTGCAGAAACATAATACTCACCTGGAAGATCTATCTTATAAGCGTAGTTGTTGATCTTCTCAATCACTTGGAACAGTTCATCTCCTCGTGGCAATAACTTTGATTTTCTTTTCTCTGGAAATCGCTCTTTCGTGAAATGCACCCAAACCCAATCTCCCGGTTCGAAAGTGACATATTTTCGGCCTTTGTTTGCTTATGTTGTGCGTTGATTGTTCTTCCTTTTTATTTACTCCCTTACCTTTTCATGGAGTGTCTTCACCAATTCGATTTTCCCAATTCTTTAGATTTTTATTAACCATAATGCGCAATAGTTGTGTCATTGTTCTATTCACCACTTCAGTTTGACCATCGGTTTGTGGGTGACAAGTTGTAGAAAACAATAATTTCGTGCCTAACTTATTCCACAAGACCCGTCAAAAGTGACTAAGAAACTTAACATCCCTACCGGATGCAATACTTTTGGGAACACCATGCAAACACACTACTTCTTTGAAAAATAAGTCTTCAATGTTAGTGGCATCATGGTTTTGTGACATGGTATAAAGTGTGCCATTTTACTAAACATATCCACCACAACAAAAATTGAATCACGCCCCTTTTTATTCCTAGACAAACCTAACACAAAATCCATTGAAATGTCAACCTAAGGTTTGCTAGGTACACGTAAAGATGTATAAAGTCCATGAGGTAAAACCTTTGATTTAATCTTTTTACAAGTTATGCAACGACTACAAATTTGTTCTACGTCAATCTTCATTTTAGGCCAATAAAAGTGTTCATTTAACATGTCTAAGTCTTTGCTATCCCAAAGTGACCTATTAAACCCCCACTATGTGCCTCCCTAACCAACAATTCACGCATTGAGCAATTAGGAACACATAGTTTATTTTCTCAAAACAAATACCCCTCATGCTTAAAGAACTTGTCAATAGCCCCTTATTACATGAATTGTGGATGCTAGAAAAATCAAGATCCTCTCATACATGTCCTTAACATACTCAAAACCAAGTAATTTCACACTTAAAGAAGTGAGAAGCACATACCTTCACGACAATGCATCGGCTACTATGTTTTCCTTACCTTGTTTGTATCGAATGACATATGAAAAAGTCTCTATGAATTCCATCCAACGTGCATGTCGTTTGTTCAACTTACTTTAACCCCGTAAATGTTTCAATGATTCATGGATGTGAATAACAAACTCCTTCGGCCATAGGTAGTGTTGTCATGTCTCCAAGGCTCGAACTAGAGAATAAAGCTCGTTGTCATAAATATGATAATTAAGAGCTGCCCCACTTAGTTTCTCACTAAAGTATGCTATCGGCCTACAATTCCTATTCCTGATGCATCACACTCAATCTCGAAAGTTTTATCAAAATTAGGAAGTGTTAAAACAGGTGCTTTAGATAAACATTCTTTGATGGTGTTACATGCACGTTCTTGTTCTATACCCCATTGAAACCCAACGCTCTTTTTGACAATTTCAGTAAGTGATGTGGCAAGTGTACTAAAATCCCTAACAAATTGCCTATAAAAACTAGCTAACCTATGAAAACTCCTGACCTCGATTATGTTTTTAGCTGTTGGCCAATCTTTAATAGCTTTTACCTTTTCCTCATCAATTTCAACCCCATTAGCACTCACCACAAATCCTAAAAATATGATTTTATCCATGCAAAATGTGCACTTCTTGAAATTAGCATAAAGTTGTTCATTTCTTAAAATCACAAGCACACACTTAAGATGTTCTAAATTCTTTCCTAGGTCATTGCTATAGATTAGAATGTCATCAAAGTAAACCACAACAAATTTTCTAATTAAAGCACGCGAAATATGGTTCATTAATCGCATAAACGTGCTTGGTGCATTAGTGAGTCCAAAGGGCATAATTAGCCATTCATACAGCCCATATTTCGTTCTAAATGCTATTTTCCATTCATCACACTCCCGCATACGAATTTGAAGATACCCGCTCTTAAGGTCAATTTTAGAAAAGATGCAAGCACCATATAATTTATCTAACATGTCATCTAACCTAGGAATTGGGTGACGATACTTTATCGTAATGTTGTTGATAGCTCTGCAATCGACGCACATCCTCCAAGTTCCATCTTTCTTTGGCACCAACAATACGGGTACGGCACATGGACTCATGCTCTCCCTTACATAAGCCTTGCTCATCAACTCCTCCACTTGCCTTTAAAGCTCCTTTGTCTCCTACGACTTACTTCGATAAGCTTGTCAGTTTGGAATGACAGCTCCAGTTATGAAATCAATTTGATGTTCGATCCCCCTAATGAGTGGCAATCCACTAGGCATGTTTTCTAGAAACACATCGTCAAATTCCTGCAATAAAGAAGTAGCAAAACTAGGGAGGGATGTGTTAGACTCCTCAAAAATTGAGGAGTGATTCCTTATATACCAAAAGAATCATTAGTTGTCTCTCCACTATCGCCGTTTTTAATTCACTCCCTTTTGTAAAGAAATTCACTTTTAGCTTTTCTCTCCTCTCGAAAGACTCTATTTCTTTTCTCTCATGTGGTCCCACTCTTTTTTCTTCCTCACTGGCCACCTCACTATTTTCTCTCTTTTTCTCTAACTCTCTTTTCTTTCTCATTTTTCAATTTGATTTGGTCCTCATACACTTGTGTCGGTGTTAATGGCTCTAGAGTGATAGACTTTCTCTCTTTCACAAAACTATATTTATTTTTATACCCATCATGCATTGTTTTCCTATCATATTGCCAAGGTCGCCCCAACAAAATATGCCCCGCATGCATAGGTACAACATCACATAACACCTCATCATGATACTTCCCAATGGAAAAATTAATCAACACACTTTTTGTCACCTTAACCTCCTCACATTCATTTAACCATTGCAACCTATAGGGTCTAGGATGTTTTAATAGTGTTAATCCCAATTTTTTCACTACATTAGTGCTAGCTATGTTTGTACAACTTCCACCATCAATTATTGCACTGATACCTTCCCGTTGACGTGACACCGTGTGTGGAATATATTTTCCCGCTACTGCTCCAAGTCATCCGCCTTGATTTGAGCGCTAAGTGCTCGTCTTGTGACCAACAACTCCCCAACTGCATACTCCATGGTGTTTTCCTCGTCAATGTCCTCCAACTCCGGCATGTCTGCATAATCACCTTCACTCTCAGTCTCCACTTCCCCACTGTCTCGCAAAATCAGGTTCTTTTAATTGGACGTTGTGAAGCAATGTGTCCAACTCCCAAGCAACGAAAACACTTGACATCCCGATTCCTTGATGGCTGGGATTCTACCTTTGGCGTAGTCTTGCTAGCTCCTTCTTCCTTTTCCCTAGGTATCTCCGGTCTTACTCTTGCATTAGCTCCATCTCCTTTATTATTTTCTCACCTCGACTTCCAAGAAGGATTAGAAACCGAAGATCTACCTTGATACCTTGCGACATCGCTTCAATTGCTTTTCTACCTTTATGGCCACATGTAGCATGTCTTCAATCTCCACATAATGTTACAATTCTACTACATTGGCAATGTCCCTATTCAACCCCCTCAAAAATTGAGCCATTAGTGGCTTCCCTATCCTCTTCCACGTTCGCCCTAATCATAAGCATCTCCATCTCTTTATGGTAATCATCTACGCTCCTAATGCCTTGATATAGATTTTAAAATCATTGATGAAGCTCCCGGCAATAGTGATTAGGTACAAACCGTTTTCGCAGTAACATCTTCAACTCCTCC
Source organism: Olea europaea var. sylvestris (assembly GCF_002742605.1). Lineage (NCBI taxonomy): Eukaryota > Viridiplantae > Streptophyta > Magnoliopsida > Lamiales > Oleaceae > Olea > Olea europaea. The sequence continues at coordinate 16,793,217 of NC_036251.1, forward strand.
CAAGTATTTATAGGTTGTGCCCCAATCCTCTGCCTCATTGTCACCACTTGATCCCACCAAGTTATTGCATAGTCTGAGAATTCAAGAACTGCAATTTTCACCTTTTTCTCCCCCGAGTAATTGTGGCAATCGAATGTTAACTCAATCTTTTTTCTCCCATTCTAAGTACGCCTCTGGATCACTCCTCCCTTTGAAAGAAGGAATGGTCATTTTAATATTTTCCAAATTACCATCCAACTCGTCTCCAAGAAGATTCCTACCTCTCACACCTTGCCTAACGCCTCTATTCCTAACCCTTCCAACCTCCACATCCACAAGTGCATCCTCATCGAATCCACTATCAGCCTCAAAGTCATCCTGATCATATATCCTAACCTCCCGCCTTCCATTCCACCGTGCATTATTAGCTCCCCATCGAGGATTAGCAGGCATTGGATTAAGCCTGTCTAACCGCACATCCTATCGATCCAACCGATCCCTCACGTCCCCCGTAATCCTTTCCATCCACAATATCGATTCCACCATCATGTCAAGTTGATCATTGTCCCTTCCAGAATGTGTTCCTTCCATGTCAGACATCCTATAATCTAACTTTTTTCTGCCTCAACAAGTTCACTCGGAATTCACTCAATTTGGCTTTTACCCTCAATTGATCTTATCACTCTGCCTTGTTGCTTTCACTACATGCTTCAAAAAATAAATTGGAACTCAACCAAGGAATTAGTCTCGTGAAACCCAAACCGGATGTGAGTGAGATTACAAAACAAAGAAGGACTCGAATTTGGATGTTTTGAAATTTAAGAAAGTGGTTCTTGAATTGATTTGGACTAAGAAAGACAATTTAAGAAAATAAGGGACTAATTTGCAAATAAACAAAAAAAATTTAACAGTAGACGTGAACAGTACAGATGTGAACAATTATTTTTTCTACTATTGTACGATGAACAGTACAATTTTTTTGGACCCGTTAACTACGACACCAACGAAAGAAACGGAAGTTGTTTTGGATTCTAAATGAGCCCAAAATTTTGAAGTTTTAGACGGAAAGAATTCAGATCAAAGACTCAAGAATTTTACTGGACAGAAGAGCGCGAAGAATGAAGAAAAATTAGAAACAAAGACTCAACAAGAATTTAAAAGGAATGTAACCTTGAATTGGAGCTTAAGCTCTGATACCAACTGATGCGAACCCGCGTAACGTGATCACTACCAAACCCACAATAAATTGAGAATCAAACCCAAGAAAGCCAAAGACAAGGTTTTAGATTAAACCCAATAAATTGGAACCAAGCAACCCGAACCGCCGACAATATACGGACCTCTTGACCATGCAATTTAAATGAATCTCACCCAATTGATTTGAACACCACAAGATTAATCTTGATAAGTTCACAAGTTGTTCAATGAAGAACGAGAAAAAACAATTAATGTCTCATGAATAATATTCAATAATATGAGAGTTGTAATATTTTACAATAAGGAATAAAGTATTTATACCATTCTAGAGAATCCTAAGTAAACTAGGAAAAATATCTAAGAATAATGCAAAATTCGTCAACAATAGCCTAATTATGGTAAAAATATACTAATAATGAAACTCTATTAAAATAAGGAAAAAAAAGCGAAATTTGGAAAAATTCGCCTCGGACTTGGCCTATGTGGCCACATAGCTTTAGAAGATGCGGTCATATAGTGCAATTGGTCTACGACTTTGGAACTTCTGTTGGGTGTATGTGACCGTAGGACTTTAGACCTGTGCGGCCGCATGGTTTAATGCTCCAACTCCCTTTTTTCAGCTTTAAACACGTTGATCCAATACTCTCTGGCCTTCGTCTCCAACACAAAACTTGCTCCATTTTGCATCCCGAACATTGTTTTATCAACCGTTGCTTTGACGAGCAATCACATCGCCTCTTTCATTCGCTTGGCCCTTAATCGTGTCATCGGCCCCTCGACTATCAACAGATCTTTCCTCGGGCTCGACTCTAGACTTGATTTTGGTACTTGTGCTTCCTAGATCACATCACGAAACATATTGAGATTAACTGTCATCTAATTCACCATTACCTATACAATGATATTATTTACCTACTTTTTTTTCTTCATCATTGCAGCTTGTAGAGCTCTTTGCGAAGTCTCATCCAATTCATCGCTTTCGCTTCTTATTTGACAAACTCTCACTGGTTCTTGCTGTAGCATTGTGAGTTTGTGGAGGGATGTTAACCTTATATAGTGTTTTTCAATTTATGCATAATATTATTTAGTTTCCTTTTAGTGTAAGTTTCCTAATTTGTTTACAATTCTTATAATATATAAACCTAATTGTTCATTAGAAACCTAGGACCTGTTCGGTAGTGATCATGAGAATTTATTTTTTTACTGTTAAAGACAAAATTGGACCCCATCCGTGAGTAAAGTAAAAAAATGACGATTAGAATAGCGAATTGATTTTTAGGATAAAAATTGTTATCAAACGGGGCTCTAATTTTTGGTGACTCAATTATTTTCTCCTTTTTCTTACTCTTTTCTTATTCTTTTTTATATGTTTGATTATTTGTTATCACTCCAATCTATCATTTCTCTCGCGTTCTTACGGTATCTATGGTTAGAAACAATGTCAAATGACTTGGGATAAAAAATGAGACTGCCACACATGTACAGTTACATGGTTAGAACATGTGACTCACGTCCTTTGAAAAGTAGGCTTGATTAGAGTTTACTATGTGGAATTGAGGTCTTAACTTGATTGTGGCTTGCGCAAGTTTTGTCGTCAATGGTAGATAAAAAAAATAATTAAATTGCATTGTGTGTTCGTAAAAGTAAGTGCTTGAATGATTTAAAATTACATCTATTTGAAAACATATGATTTAAAATGAAGTTGATTGTTTTAATAATCACTCAATGTGTACCATGATCATGGATTACTCTGTGAACTTTAATATATTTCACGCTGGTCACCGAACTTTCTCTGTTTGCACTCCATCTATCACGCTTAAAATTTCGTCACCATTTTCTTTGATGTGGTGAACAAAAAATTGATATGGTAACTAAGGTCCAGTAAAATCACACCAAATTAGTTTTTTGCCTCCTAATCAGCATAAAACGAATCAAACTAATTTTCAAAACACATTTTTGGCTTTAAAAGGAAAAAAAAACCCAAACTCATTTGTTCATAACTGAAAGAGGTAAGATCCACTAAGGTTCTTTAAAAGCTTAAATGTATTTTCAGAACACACTTTTTGGCTTATCTTTAAAAGAAAAAAAAACCAAACTTGTTTATTCGTAACCTAAAGCAGACAATACGCAAGAACGGACGCATTTTATGCCGATTAGGAGGATTAAGTTGATTCGTCTTGATTTTATACTGTTAGTTGCCACATCAAGTTTTCGTCTGTCCTGTCGATGAAAATAATAACAGATTTTTAAGGGTGATGTGCAAATGAAAAAAGTTCATTTAACGGTGTGAAGCCAAGGTATAGGATTAGTCGTTGTGTATCATCACCTCCCACTTGTCCTACACATTCAATCAAGAATGTTATTGCGAAGCTATAGTTAACTTGCATGGGATCTTACGGTCTAGTTGTTGTTCTGCATCTTTATAGAGAATTCAATATAAGTTGAATGATTTTTTAAACAATTTATTACTCTTTAAAATGAGTTAGAGGAAAATTAATTTTTAAATAATACTTTCTATAGATTATTATTTAAATAAAGATTAAACTATTTATGTACATAAAAGTGTATACATTGATTAACATTCTTCTTTGTGTCAAAAAATTGACAATTAATTAAAAACAATCACGCTATGCTACGAGTACATTCTGATTTATATAATTGTTTATACTCCTCCATCCCAACACTATAATCTCCATTGATTGTTCTGATAGCTTTTCACGTCATTATTCAGGTTGTGCCACGCAGGGATGTCAACCATAATATAAACCTAAAATGTACCTTTAACATTTGTCAATTAAAAAAGGTGTTCTCAAGATCTGAACCATTGCCTCAACCTTCATATACATACAATATATAATGCAAGTATTTTTGGGGGTTCAGGATTTAAGCACAAGAAAGCGACTCTACACCAGGCCACGCTATTGTTTATCAATGGCACGATGAAGAAACAGAATTGTACGAATCAAGTATGAAACAGGAACTATACGATACTAAGGACGAGGATGGCGAAGAAGAAGACCAGAAATGGAAAGACTAGAATATAGATGGGGAAGAAGAAGAGCAAGAAGGCTCAATGGCACAGTTGCTCTGTCTCGTCTGTGACTCCGTCTACAGTTCGTGATGTACTCTCTTTGATCATTGCGCTTCAACTCATCACTTCGATTTCAACTTAATAAAAAAAACACATAACTTGGATTTCTACAAATGCTTCAAGCTTATCAACTACGTGAAGTCTCAAGTATATGTGTATGCAGTTCTTTTATAATGTGAAATCATCTTAATTTTGTTATAAATTCATAATCTTGCTATAATGCGAAATCATTATAATTTTGTACTTGCGCTTTTATGGATTATTTCTTAGTTTTACTAAAAGAAAGGTATTGTGTTGGTTGAGCAGTCCCTCTGTTATTTTTCGGTGTACCTTGTTCTGGTTCCCATGAAACTACTGCATAAATCGATTTTTTTGTTTCTTTTGTAGAGTTTTTTTGCACATTGATGTCTTTCGTGTATGGACATTGTTTCAAATGTTGTACCCTGGTATACTATAGAAAGTCTAAAACAAGAAGAAGAAACTAAAAAAAAGAGTTGAAAATCAATTGCATTCACGAAAGTTATATATTGCTCAGCTCCTGTTACTTGTGCTGCTCGAGCTGAATATTTTTTTATTTGTCTGCAATATGTTATTCTCAATGTATGCACCTAATCTAACTTGTAAAACCTTGTATTCTAGAGAGAGTTCTTTAGGACAAGTTACAATGCTAGTGGGCAGTACCTTGGTCTAGTGATTGAGATATGGGTTCTCTAGCTAAGCTTAGTTGATTTGGCACGACACTCACTTGTACACATACATATACAAAAAGACGCACTTAGATCATGCCTATACAACCCAACATTTTCTCGATAGAAAAATGGCAAAAGGTAAACAAACAGGCTTACAGTCAATAAAAATTCAGTGTTTTAGGAAACAAGAATAAAATCAAATGTTAGTTGGAACTCTCTTTGATGATATTGTTCACATTGGAACTGAATTTTAATATATCGGTTCATTTTATTACAATGGCATATTTCTGATCTTATTGAATATACTACAATTGAAGTTAGTAGCATACTAATGTTCATTCTCTTGCTTTCTTTTATATTTATTAGGTTGTGGAGAATAGATGTTGGAATTGTGGGATGACCTGTCAGTGCCAGAGAGATCTACGCAACCACTTATATGAGGTGATCAATTTAGAGGGTAGCATGCTTTAATGGATAACGATAGGTATCTCATGATATATTCCAGCTGCATTCAAGATTCTTCCATGCCGAAATTGTTGAAATTTCAATTGCTTAATGAACAAGTAGTTCCCACCAACATGCATGCATGAAAGAGAAGTAGCAAATTTGAATTAAACCCCCAGCTTCAGCCGCCTTGTCTATTTTGTTGACAGCTGATAAGTGTGTTTTTACACACTTATTTAGCTCACAAACATGACTTAACCATGGACAAAGTAGTTGAATTGTGACTTAATCTCGTTAAATTCATGCAATATAGGTGTTTCTATGGAAAAGATGGAATTCAGAAGAAAAGAGCCGAAAAAGGACCAAAACGAAAAAACGATAGTTCGGGGACCAAAGGTACAAATATTGGAAAGTTGAGCTAAAGTGCAGAACAAGAATGAAAATATGCCACGTATGCGATTTAGGAAGATACAAGATGATCTGAGGAAGAAAGAAGTAATATTGGACTGAATTGAAGAAAAGTGAAAGATGAAGGACTAAATTGCAAATAATCAAAAGATGAGACGAGCAAGTGATCAAGGAATTGATTGACCCAAACGTCAATTAGGAGTCAATATTTGATGATGGAACAACGGAAAGAAAGGAAAAGAGAAAATGAAGTTCAGGGACCAAAACAGCAAGGTTGAAAGTTACAACCATGTAGCCACACAGAACTGTGTCATGCGGCCGCACATAAGGTTGCAGGGATTTTAATGAGCCAGTTCACTTGAACCATGCGGTCGCATGGTTTAACACCATGCGGCCGCATGGCCTTAAAAATAAAAAAAAATTCTGAACTTGCGTTTTTAATTGAAACTCTTTCGGGGTTTCATGAGGACATGATATAAAAGCCAAAATTCATCAGAAATAGGGTAGAATTTCCAAGGAGAAGAAAATTACAACTTTTAGAGGCAAGAAATACGATCTTGAAGCCGATTCCACAAGAATTCAAGCGGGTTTTCAAGACTTTATTCAAGATTTCAAGAAATTTTCATACGGTTGCTATTCTTTCAATTTATTAATTTCGTTTTTTATTCTGTAATTATGAATATTCTAGGCTATGTTTTTAATTCACTAGGTGATCAATGAACTGTTGTTTGTTATTTTAATTCCATATTTCATGAATTTAATATAAAGACTCGTTTGGATAATTTGATTGGTTTATATGCATTGATTTTCTTCCGCAATTAGTGGCCAATGATTTTGTGAGTGTTGATGACTTATTTCTTACATTCGAGAGAAGTGGAATAGGTTCGATAAGGTGTAAATCAACATAGGGTCCGATAGGAGATAGAGATATACCCCTATACTTTATGCAATTCTCTAATTGTTCACAAAATCACATGCATTCTTGTATATTTGCATCATCCATAGAGATATAGGCTGGTGGTGTGCAAGAATAGGTCTAATATATATCGAGAGAATATGTTGGATAGATTTAGGAACATTGAATTGGCAAATTTCCATCGGGTCATTGATTTTATGAAATTAGGGTTTTTATAACTTCAATTGGGGATTCGTGATCCTAGTGACTCTATTTTGATTCATTTCCATAAATTAGTTTTTGAATTTGCATAATTTCATTTAATTGAGTGTTTGAGTCGTTTAATTAGAGAAATTTCGAGATTAGGCTAATTGAGAAATTAGAGTTTTTAATTGAAATTAGGGCTTTTTGCATTTGGACCATATTTTCGCTCAATTAGATTCGGTTAAGGCTAGATTATATAGAATTGAACTACTCAATCTCTGTGGGACGATATTCGGACTTTTAAAAATCCACTTTATTACTTGTTACAATTCGTACACTTGCGGTAGTTTTAAATCGAAAGAATTATTTCATGAACAACAGCCACACAATTTTGTTTCTTGAGAAGCAAGATTTCCACGTGCATGAGCCACCTAAGGGCCAACTAAGGGGCAGCCCACTTTTGCATTAAATGCTGGTGTAAAATTTCATGAATTCAGTAGATTTTTTTGTCCAAAAACGGCAGGCAAGGCTGGCAGTTTCTTTCTTAATACGGCAATTTTTTTTGCCATAATTTAAGGCGATTTTGTAGCAAATTTCTCTATAAATAGAGAGGTCCCACGCAAAGAGGATAGAAGTCACAAAAGTGAGAGGAAAAGCCACAATAAAAAAGTGAGAATCCTTCCAACGAGAGGAAGAGAAAAATAGAGGGGAGAAGAGAGAAGTAAAAGAGAGATTAGAGACTCTTTTGAGAGGTTTTTTGTTGAGAGTGTGTAAACTCTGTTGTAAATTCTATTCAAGTAGAAATAGAATTGTTTTTCCTCTTTTATTTTCTCTTCACGTGATCGGAGAATCACAACAAGTGGTATCAGAGCTTGGTTCATCAATTAACCCTCTTAGTTTTTGATATAGTTTTTGCAAGTCAAGATGTCAATGGAGGAATCTTCATCAGGAGCTATGATCAAACTCACTGCCACCAATTACACACTGTGGAAGCCTCGGATGGAAGACCTCCTTAGTTGTAAGGATTTGTATGACCCCCTGGAAGCCAAAGGTGAAAACCCTGATCCTACTAAGAAGGCGGAGTGGAAGAAGCTAAATAGAAAAACTATTGGTCAAATTCGACAATGGATTGACCGTAGTGTTTTTCACCATGTAGCACAGGAGACAGATGCATATACCCTCTGGAAGATTTTGGAGGACATGTACCAGGCCAAGATAGCTCGAAACAAAGCCATGTTGATGAGGCGTTTGGTGAATCTAAAGTTAAAGAGTGGAACTTCAGTTGCTGAGCACACCGGTGAATTTCAGAGCTTGGTAAACCAATTGTCATCTGTTGAGATGCCGCTTGGGGATGAAAAAAAAGCCTTACTACTTTTAAGTTCTCTTCCTGATAGTTGGGAGACATTAGTAGTTTCTCTTAGCAACTCAGCCCCTGATGGCAAACTTACCATGTCTATGGTTAAGGATGCCCTATTTAATGAAGAGGTCAGGAGAAAAGATGTAGACATAGACCAATCACATGCCCTTATCACAGTGAATCGAGAAGACAGCAAGGAGGCATTTATGGCAGGGGGAGAGGCAGAAGCAGAAGTAGGAGTAGATCCATAGATTGAAGGAAGCCTACTTACAAGTGCTACTATTGTGGTATGGAGGGCCACTTGAAGAAGAACTGTAGAAAATTGCTACGAGAGCAAGGCCACAACAATTCACAGCTAAAAAATCAGGAAGGAGAGACACTAGTCACTATTTTTAGGGAGGTGGCTATCTGCTGTCTTCATGTCTCAAACCAAGATATTGAGTGGGTAATGGACACTGCAGCATCTTACCACGCCACTCCATGCAGAGCTTTCTTCACAACATACAAAGCCAGCAACTTTGATGCAGTGAAGATGGGAAATACCAGTTCTTCTAAGATCATGGGAATTGGTGATGTTCAGATACAAACGAACCTCGGGTGTAAAATAACCCTGAAGGACGTTGGACATGTACCTGATCTTCGGCTAAATCTACTTTCAGGGATAGCCCTTGATAAACAGGGCTATGTCAATCAATTTAGCAATGGCACATGGAAAATGATGAAAGGTTACATGGTTGTCGCTCGAGGACATATGTGGCACTTTATACAAGACTCATGTGAAAATGTATGTGGATAGCCTCAACGTAATAGAACGTGCTTCTCAAAATTTGTGGCACCTAAGACTTGGTCACATGAGTGAGAAGGGATTGTCTACTTTGACAAAGAAGGAGCTAATCATAGTTGCCAAGGAAGCTGTACTGGATCCTTGCAGTCACTATCTATTTGTTAAGCAACATAGAGTCTCCTTCAATTTCTCTTCTACGAGACGATCAGAGTTGCTCAATCTAGTACACTCTGATGTTTGTAGTCCCTTGGAGGTTGAATCACTAGGCGGTAAAAAGTATTTTTTAACATTCATTGATAACGCTTCTCGAAAGGTGTGGGTATATTTCTTGAAGACGAAGGACCAAGTATTGGATTACTTCAAATCATTTCATGCCATGGTAGAGCGTGAAATAGGAAAGAAGCTGAAATGTTTCAGCACAGATAATGGAGGCGAGTATACTTCCAAAGAGTTTGATGCCTATTGCAAGACATACGACATTCGACATGAGAAGACGGTCCCACATACCCCACAACATAATGGATTCCCCGAAAGGATGAATCGGATGATCATGGAAAAGGTCAGAAGCATGATAAGTTTGGCTAAGCTACCAAAGCCAGTTTGGGGAGAAGCTGTTCGAACCGCCTGCTACTTGATCAACAGATCACCATCAGTGCCGTTGAATTTTGAAATTCCGGAAAAAGTATGGTTTAGTAAATATCCTTCCTACTCTCACCTGAGAATATTTGGCTGTTTAGCCTTTGCACATGTATCCAAGGAGCTAAGACAAAAGCAAGATGCAAAGACCACTCCATGCATCCTTATAGGCTATGGAGATGAGGGGGACCCAAAGACAAAGAAGGTCATCAGAAGCAGGGACGTAGTGTTCCATGAAAACCAAACATTAGAAGACATTGAAAAGTCCACAATATCTCCTAATTCTAATTTTGGTGCCCAAAATATTGCTCTAGATCCAGTACTAGCACAATTCACCATAGATAATGACGATGTGCATGAGGAAATGCCGAAAGTAGAACAGGAAGATGAAGAAGGGAATATTGATCAGGGGGAGTCACAATCCTCTTCACCAGAAGTTGTTGGACCATCACATTAGCCAGATGATGATGCACCTCCTGAAATCAACGATCCACAGGTAAGAAGATCTGAACGAGGACGGATTCCATCAACGAGATATCCAGAATCAGAGTACATTTTGCTCACTGATGAAGGAGAGCCAGAGAGCTTTCAGGAAGCACAAACTTATGTGGACAAAGACAAGTGGATACAAGCAATGCAGGATGAGTCACTGTAGAAAAATCAAACATATGAGTTAGTTGAGCTTCTGAAGGGAAAGAAGACATTAAGGAATAAACGGGTTTTCAAGCTCAAGAAAAATGGCAGCGAAAAGGTGGTAAAACATAAAGCCCGTTTGGTAGTGAAAGGATTTCTTCAGAAGAAGGGAGTTGACTTTGACGAGATTTTTTCACCTGTTGTAAAAATGGTCTCAATTCGAGTTATCCTTAGATTAGTAGCCAGTCTGAATTTAGTGCTTGAACAGATGGATGTCAAAACAGCATTTCTTCATGGTGATTTATATGAAGAAATTTATATGGAGCAGCCAGAAGGTTTTGAAGTTTCAGGGAAAGAAAACTTCATTTGCAAACTAAAGAAGAGCTTATATGGTCTTAAGCAAGCACCCAGGCAGTGGTATAAAAAGTTTGACTCTTTCATGGTGAGTTAAGGCTATAAAAGAACAGCTGCGGATCAGTGCGTTTATATTCAACACTTTTCGGATGGCAATTTTGTTGCTCTTCTATTGTATGTAGACGACATGCTGATCGTCGGACAAGATGCAACAAAAATCAGGTAGCTAAAGAAGGAACTCTCTAAGTCCATCGACATGAAGGACTTAGGCCTAGCTCAACAGATTTTGGGAATACACATAACTTGAGATAGGAAGAATAGAAGGTTGTGGCTATCCCAAGAGAAGTATGTTGAACGAGTGATCAAGAGATTCAACATGCATAATGCCAAACCCATCAACATTCCATTGGCCAACCACTTCAAGTTGAGCAAAAATTCATGCCCTTCATCCAAGAAAGAGATAGAGGAAATGTTATTGATACTTTATTCTTCAGCAGTTGGAAGCCTGATGTATGCCATGGTATGTACAAGGCCAGATATTGCCCATGCAGTAGGCATGGTGAGTCGTTTTCTTTCTAATCCTGGAAAGAAATATTGGAAGGCAGTCAAGTGGATTCTCAGGTACCTCAAAGGTACATCAAAGATATGTCTGCGCTACGGGGGAGCTGATCCAATCTTGGAAGGTTATACAGATTCTGATATGGCGGGAGATCTTGACAATAGAAAATCTACTTCAGGATTTCTCTACACTTTTGCAGGGAGAGCTGTTTCATGGCAGTCAAGACTACAAAAGTGTGTTGCTTTATCTACAACAGAAGCAGAATATATTGCAGCGACGGAAGCAGGTAAAGAAATGTTGTGGTTAAAGTGATTTCTCCAAGAACTAGGGATCAAGCAGAAAGATTATAAAGTACATTGTGACAGCCAGAGTGCTCTTGACTTGAGTAAGAACTCAATGTATCACTCACGAACAAAGCACATTGACATTCGCTATCATTGGATAAGAGAGGTGATGGATCAACAGCTGTTGAGACTAGTAAAGATTCACACAAATGAAAATCCAGCAGATATGTTAACAAATATGGTTCCAAGGGAGAAGCTAGAGCTATGCAGAGACATAGCTGGGTTGGTTGTTAGATAGCAATAGATTCAAATGAGACTGGAGGGGGAGAATTGATATATTCCAGCCGCATTCAAGATTCTTCCATGCCAAAATTGTTGAAATTTCAATTTCTTAATAAACAAGTAGTTCCCACCAACATGCATTCATAAAAGAGAAATAGCAAATTTGAATTAAAACTCCCAGCTTCAGCCGCCTTGTCTATTTTGTTGACAGCCACACAATTTTGTTTCTTGAGAAGCAAGATTTCCACATGCATGAGCCACCTAAGGGCCAACTAAGGGGCAGCCCACTTTTGCATTAAATGTTGGTGTAAAATTTCATGAATTCAGCGGATTTTTTTGTCCAAAAACGGCGGGCAAGGCTGGCAGTTTCTTTCTTAATACGGCAGTTTTTTTGGCCATAATTTAAGGCGGTTTTGTTGCAAATTTCTCTATAAATAGAGAGGTCCCATGCAAAGAGGATAGAAGTCACAAAAGTGAGAGGAAAGGCCACAATAAAAAGTGAGAATCCTTCCCATGAGAGGAAGAGAAAAATAGAAGGGAGAAGAGAGAAATAAAAGAGAGATTAGAGACTCTTTTGAGAGGTTTTTTGTTGAGAGTTTGTAAACTCCGTTGTAAATTCTATTCAAGTAGAAATAGAATTGTTTTCCTCTTTTATTTTCTCTTCACGTGATCGGAGAATCACAACATCTCAAGCCTATTTTGCAAGATGATGCACTCTTGTATAGTTTTGCGGAAGACAAAGAAGACGAGGATGAAGATAGCGTGTAATTTGAGCCTAAGGAACTGGTAAATTTTAATTGGGTTGAACAGATCATTATTGAGGATGAGAGTTGTTCAGGTAGATATGTATCTTAACTTATGATTCCTTGTGAAAATGGGGAAAATTAGGCCGCATCCTCTTCTGATAGAGGTACAAACGCTGGCGTTGAAGATGCCATTTCTTCCTCCAGAGATGAAAAAGATGAGCAGTTTAATATTCTTTTACAAATAATGTAGCAAGTTAGATCATGAATATAAATAAGAGTTATTTCTGCTCGAACAATTCTTTTGGAATCCACAGAGAAATGATCAGTGGCAAGGTATCGAACTTGGCGTTCTAATTGGAAGTGAACCATAATTTATCTCTGTGAAATTGAAGGACCATCGATATATTTCTATATAATAAAGAGTGCGCTCAGTTGCTTATTGTAATTTGTAATATATAAAATAGACTTAAAGGCAAGCTATTCTTTACGTGCAGGTGAGAACTGATGCTTACCGGCAAGCTATTTTGGAGAATCTTTCTTTGCTAAGAAGCAGTTATTATGGATGTAGGTTGTAGGACTGGCATCCTAAGGTGCAAAATAAGTTTTGATTTTATTTTTGTGTACCATATGATCAATTGCTATTGAGATTCCTTCTTAATTTAGTTATATTGGGTGAGAAGAGACAAGTTATCCGCAGACATGTATATTGAAATATGAACCTACCTTCTCTTAGTTTTGATCGCCTGCGTCTTTGTTTGGTTCCACTTTAACGCAAATTGGCTTAAATGAAGAATATTGGATTATGTCATACTGAATTGCTGGCAAAACCACCACCCTCGAGCTGCTTCTGTCCTATTTTCCATCTAGTAATGACTGAAGATTGTTATCATCATCTTCTATTAGGACAAGGAAACAATCCTTGGCTTCGTGCCTTTAATTAGTTTGCTAAGCATATTTCCTACAATCAAGCTAACCACACTTATTATTCATGCATAAATAGCCATATGTCATTAAACAATATTCAAAGCATTATATTATTTGAGTTGTCTGCTTTATCTGGTTCTTTTAATTGGGTTACTTTTTAATTATATTATTTGCGTTAGTGTAGATTGCAAAAGATAATGACCTTCTGTAGAGTGGATTTCTTAGAAGTAGCGGGCAACACGATGGAGTAATTGAAGTGATTCAAGGCATGATTGAGGATCTTGACAATGCAACACATATCCAACCTCACAGTGTTGATGTTTTACTGAGTGAATGGATAGGCTATTGCCTTCTCTATGAGTCTATGCCCAGTTCTGTAATGCTTGCTCAAGATCGATGGTTAAAGCCTGGAGGTGTTGTTCTCCCAGATACAACTACTATGGTGGATCGAGATTTTCCTTTTTAGCTGTTGTACTTGACACGTTATCTTTGTTGAGACCGATTGACCAATAATGCAGGAATTGAGATTTAAGGAATTCCACTTGTTGTAATTGAAGTATTGAACAAGATCACAAATAACCCAAGAACAAGATTAAAGTAAAGAAATAAAAGAACCGGCAGAAGGAACGATGTTTTATTAATTCACTATGAAAGGAGAGTACAATACAGCAAAAGGCTCCAACAAAACTGACAGAGGAACCTTGTATTTATAGTATAAAATCTAGCCCTAAAAGAGTTCCAAAAAAAGGTAAGAAATCTAATGCAATTTAGACTCCTATTTAAGTCACACTTCTAACAATCTCCACCTTGACTCAAATTCCAAAATTTCTCCACCTTGAGAAATAATCCGTCTGTATCAGAATGAATTGACCAATCTGCTTAATGCAATAACCAAACTCTCCACGATAACACGTTCCCCCGTCCGGCGTCCACAAGCGACACCCGAACCCAAACTCGGGTTCCCAAAATTCCTCCTAGAATTAACAATCATTGGATAGGGTCGAAGCACACCCTGAGCAGAAACCACACCAAATGCACAATCAGAAGGTCCCTTGCCAATATTGTCACCTTCAATGATTTTTAAAGCATTACATACATCTCCAAAACTGTACCTACGCTCCATGAGTCCATTGGCATTACAAGAACACAGTGTACTCACTAAAATTGGTGGCAAAGCGGAATCACCAACACTCCCTTGAGCAAAGTTCTTAACTGACCCAAAGCCAAACCCGAGAAGTACTGTACCAAATTGAATGTCCACCACGGTACTGAACTTGTCCAAATGTCTCTGAACTGGTTCTGTGCTCCCCTGCAAGATGTACAACGGGGATTTCCTCCATCCCTCCAGAACAACCCGGACACCCCTTCGAACCTTCAAGACTCCACCTCCACCAGAAAATTTGTACCCTTTTTCATCCAAGATACTAAGTGATATGAGATTTTTTGTCAAGTCTGGAATATGGCGAACCTGATCAACTGTCCTCACTGTTCCATCCTGTAGCCTCAATCTGACCCGATCGATTCCTGCAACCCGACAAGATTGGTTGTTTTCCATGACAACTCCACCTTGCTTCACCGTCTCATATGCTTGAAACAAAGCCCTATTGGGACACATATGATACGAACAAGCAGAATCCAGAATCCACTCATCAGGTTTGGATTCCCCGTCAGATACAGCCAACATCACATCTCCATCATCATAAAAATTTTCAGCAATATTAGTCTCGTTCGAATTACCTGATTGCCCCGCATGATTTGCATGTAAATCACATTTACCTTGCAACTTGTCGCAATCTTTCTTGATGTGTCATTTCCTCTTGCAGTAATAACAATACACATTGCTGTACTTCACCTTCGATCTACCCCTCCATCGATCACCATGAGTAACAAGAGCATTCCCACTCCTAGATGCAGGATCTCCAACCAACAACTCCATCTTCTCTTTTGAGAATAGGGCGTCATATACCTCCTCAATGGATAACGTGTCACGACTATACAGAATAGTATCACGAAATGACGAAAGAGAATTGGGTAGCGAACACAACAGGACCAATGCTAGATCCTCATCATCATATTTTACCTTCAACGTCTCCAAATCTGCAACGATCTCCTTGAGCATAGCAAGGTGGTCCTGCAGTGACCCTCCTTCCACCATGCGATGAGAATACAACCTCTGCTTTAGAGTCAGTTTGCTCGTCAAACTCTTTGTCATGCATAGCTGCTCCAGCTTGAGCCACAAAGCAGCCGCTGTCTTCTCCTTCAAAATATCTTGCAGCAAATTATTAGATAAATGAAGTTGGATTTGCGCTAAAGCCTTCTGATCCTTTCATTGTTTCTCCTCCATGGACAAGCTTGCTGGCATCCTATCAAAACCCAACAAAGTATCATCAAGATCCATCTGCGTCAACACAGCTCCCACCTTTACTTGCCACAGCGAAAATCTTGTATTGCGATCCAATAGCGAAATTTCATACTTCAACGAATTTATCTCTAAAAAATCTCAATCAAATCAGGAAGAACTTGCAACCTGCAACACTCAAAACTGAAAACTACCGAACGTGCAAGGGGGCAAAATAGTCCAGAACCACAATTTTGCCCAAAACTGAAATTGGACACCACCACAAGGTCTTTTTCATCGTCCGGAGAAAACTGCCTGAAGACACCGTTGCCGAAAAATGCCTCACGCGCCGCCACTCGCTCGCTGGAGTTACCACCACCGGCGACTGGTCGGAAAACGCACCGACGACCTGTGACCCTTTCTAGACCGTTTCTGCCTGCTAAGTCCACTGGTGGTGTTCGTTTCTCCAAAATCTTTTTGGTTTAACCAGAAAATGCAAAAACAGATTCGACAGAAAATCGAAAAATTGGACAGATTCGTTTTCTGATCTTCTGGTAATTTTCAGATGATTTTTCGATCAGTTTCAGGCCAAAAATCCACCAATAACCCAGCTTTGATACCAGTTGTTGAGACTGATTGACCAATAATGCAGGAATTGAGATTTAATGAATTCCACTTGTTGTAATTGAAGTATTAAACAAGATTACAAATAACCCAAGAACAAGATTAAAGTAAAGAAATAAAAGAACTGGTATAAGGAACGATGTTTTATTAATTCACTATGAAAAGAGAGTACAATATAGCAAACGGTTCCAACAAAACTGACAGAGGAGCCTTGTATTTATAGTATAAAATCTAGCCCTAAAAGAGTTCCAAAAAAAGGTAAGAAATCTAATGCAATTTAGACTTGATGCAGCACCAATGAGACAGTAAATTGAGAAATAAAACATAGCTATGGGGAGGGAGAATTAGAGAGAAGAAAGGGCAGGGGATTCAACAGAAGAGAAGAAAGAAAGCAAGAAGAGAGAAAACACCGTAAGCCACCAAAAATATTCATTCATCATCAACTGAAAATTACAATGCAAAATAGGTTTAAATAGTAAAGCAACCCTAACGAGCTTGGGCCCGATCCCATACAAGTCCGAAATTAAATAATAGCCCAAGAAAATAAATAAAGCTTAAATAAAATAAGTAAACGTCGTCCGATGTCCTCATCAACTCTCCCGGGGTGGGAGAAAAACTCGACCCTGTCGAGTTGATAGATAGTATAGGCTGCAGTCAATCTGATACTCCAAATGCTTCAAGTCAAGCCACGGGGGACGATCTTTTCGACGAACCAAGTAACGAAATTTCATAATTGATAGTACTGAAAACTGTAGCTTATTCCCAAGAATATGATCTAATCAAGGGGGTCGATCTTTCCTTCTAACCAAGTACTAATACTGGACTTCAAATAACCAATACTCATGCACCTCATCTTCAACATTTTCACATGACTGTACATAATGACGAGCATACTAAGTACGTCGATTTACCCAACAAACAAGGAAGTACTGAATTTTGCCATCATTGGTCAATACAACACGTTCATCTAAAATAACATCAATTTTATTTTTGTGTGCTGTGATAGATAGTATTAAAGTAGAAATATTAATATAGTCAAATTGGGGGTCCACAAAGTTAGGTAGAAATGGATCATCAAAGGAAGTAATACGGTATTTGTAAGTAATGAAGTCCTCAATATTTAAAGCAGAGTGGTGGCTAAAATGTGATGAAAGGGCAATGACATGTGCATTTGAACCAACATGCTTTAAAATTTTAGAGGACCAGCACTATAAGCTTACAATATGACATAATCCCCAATATTAAATTCAAAATATTGTTTATGCGAATCAGCTTGAAGTTTATATAATGCATGACTTGCGTCATGTTGTTTATTGATCTCAATATGCAAGTTATGAAGATGATATACAAATGCTTCAGCTGACAACAACACACTAGCATGCGGGGACATGAGAATAAGATCTAACGGTCGCCTAGACTTATAACTATAAACAACTTCAAATGGATTTAGACCTAGAGACCGATTCATAGAATTGTTATATGCGATGTGAACAGTTGGGGGGATCGAGTCCCAATTCTCAAGATTTTTCTTGACTAGAGACTGTAATAAATTACCAAGACTTCGGTTAGCAATTTCGTTTTGACCATCAGTTTGAGGTTGGTCAGTAGTGGAGAATTTCGATTTAGTACTAAGAACAAGCGATTGGATTCTCCAAGGGTGACTAGTGAAATCATCAAACTCTTTGAGTTTGGTAAGGGTATGACATATAACATGTGATCGAGAGTTGTCGGAAACAAGGGGTATAGTTTCTAAAGTCTCGGGAAGGGTCGGGATTCCACTTAAGGAAGTGTCCTCACTATAATCATCAAAATCTTCAAGTTTAGGGCCATATGCTAGATCTTCTAACGACTCTTCTATTGCATTCTTTCGTTCTTCTATGACTAAGGCTCGGTTAGGACATTTGGAAGAGATGTGGCCAAAATCCTTACAGCTGATGTATAGCAAGTGAGAAGTCTTTGAAGTTTCACAAATTATACCCTTATTTTCCAAAATTGGAGGAACATTAGATGGGGGAGGTCCTAGAAGGGACTTAACAGGAGGAAGTGGAGCCAGTGAAACCGAAAGATGATTGCCATTACACTTTCTACATGAAGAAGAAGATCTTGGACTATCACGACCTTTACAATTATTTTTCCAAATAGGAGGAACATTAGACAGAGAAGGTTTTATGATAGACTTATGATGAGGCGACGCTAATGAGATGGGTGAACGGCGATGACCACGCTTTTCATATGGAGTACTAATAATCAACTTATAATCTCGAGCTAAAGAGTAAGCGTGATCAAGAGTAGTGACACCTCGAAGGAAAAGCTCGCGCTT
The DNA here is from genome assembly GCF_002742605.1 of Olea europaea var. sylvestris. Classification (NCBI taxonomy): domain Eukaryota; kingdom Viridiplantae; phylum Streptophyta; class Magnoliopsida; order Lamiales; family Oleaceae; genus Olea; species Olea europaea. The sequence goes on from NC_036251.1 coordinate 16,811,965, forward strand.
AAGATCATCTCTCAGACCTTGACTAAACTTACTCAAAGTCATGTTTTCATCCTCAATTAAATGACATTTGGTTCGAAATTTCTCAAATTGCATGATATACTCAGTCACTAATTGATTTCCTTGTTTAAGGGCATTCCATTGAGTAAGAATTTCAAAATTATCTCGTTCTCGCTTACGAATCTGATCCCTATTCCTACGATCACGTTGAAAATATTTTTGATCACTTTGTCCACGATGATATTGTCTATTATGAGACGCTTCAGAATTAGTGTCAATTAAACGAGGGATTCGCTTAAAATTGCTCAACTTAGCAGCTAGGTTCTTTCTCTCCTCACGAGTAGCAGTTATATCTGATTGGACAGTCGATAGGCTAGTGGCAAGTTGCGCTAATTGTCTAGTGAGTGCATCAAATTGGGATGGATCCATGGTCAATTTATTGGAAATAGAGATGACAAGACGACCACTATGCAACTACATGCAATGTAATACCAGTTAAATGACGTGCTATGATGAGATCAATGAACAATATGTGCAAGCAATGAAAAATAACTTGTACCATTTTTTTAATTTAATTTTAAATATTGGGATTAATTAAATCCAAAACAAGCTAATACTGTTAGTACATGTAAAATGGCAAAGCAAGGGTCAACACTAGTCAAATTCTCCAATCAATTACAATGGAAGTCAATTCGGTCACTGGTGTCAATTCGATTAATGGTTTTGATCAAGTGAGGTTTAAGGCTAAAATTATCACAATAACAGCAGCACAAGATTTTAATTGATGCAATTTTAAAAATGAAACAGTAGTATAAACCAATACTAAATAGAGATCAAGGACTCCCTGTTGTTTAGTTTTGATTATTTGTATGCCGCTTGATCTGAATTGCCGACTTATAAGCCCCAACTATGCTTCTGTTCTTCCCTTCATGTCCAATGGTTTTAACCTCTGTTGACTGTAACTTGTGCTGGCTCTGGTGTGGACGTAAAATTAAGTGTGGTGACTATGGCTTTTAGATTGTTGAGCTGGACAAGGAAATATATGAGTGTGGTAACTGTGGTGGAAGTGTATGATATTGGGTTGGTGGTGGTGGCCTATGGCGATGAAGCGGTAGTGCTCTGGTGGTGAGAGAGGAATCGGGTGAAACTGTGGGGTATTTGAT
>NC_036251.1:16813691-16857382 GCF_002742605.1 Olea europaea var. sylvestris
ATCCATGGTCAATGTATTGGAAATAGAGATGACAAGACGACCACTATGCAACTACATGCAATGTAATACCAGTTAAATGACGTGCTATGATGAGATCAATGAACAATATGTGCAAGCAATGAAAAATAACTTGTACCATTTTTTTAATTTAATTTTAAATATTGGGATTAATTAAATCCAAAACAAGCTAATACTGTTAGTACATGTAAAATGGCAAAGCAAGGGTCAACACTAGTCAAATTCTCCAATCAATTACAATGGAAGTCAATTCGGTCACTGGTGTCAATTCGATTAATGGTTTTGATCAAGTGAGGTTTAAGGCTAAAATTATCACAATAACAGCAGCACAAGATTTTAATTGATGCAATTTTAAAAATGAAACAGTAGTATAAACCAATACTAAATAGAGATCAAGGACTCCCTGTTGTTTAGTTTTGATTATTTGTATGCCGCTTGATCTGAATTGCCGACTTATAAGCCCCAACTATGCTTCTGTTCTTCCCTTCATGTCCAATGGTTTTAACCTCTGTTGACTGTAACTTGTGCTGGCTCTGGTGTGGACGTAAAATTAAGTGTGGTGACTATGGCTTTTAGATTGTTGAGCTGGACAAGGAAATATATGAGTGTGGTAACTGTGGTGGAAGTGTATGATCTTGGGTTGGTGGTGGTGGCCTATGGCGATGAAGCGTAGTGCTCTAGATGCCTGGGTACAACAGATAATGAAGTGGTAGCGTAATGGTGATTAAAGGCGATGACAGCAAGAGAGTGGTTGTGAGAGAGGAATCGGGTGAAACTGTGGGGTATTTGATGTTAATGGATTGGTTATAATCGGGCTTGGTCGGATATTTGGGACTGGGCCAGATGGGAAGGGGTTTGGATCCTGTTATAGAGATGGGCCAGCTGGGGTTAGTGTTTGGAGAGTGGGCTTGGGTCGTAAAGAGTAGGCTGGGTTAGTTGGGCTAAATGGGCTTGAATGCTAGGGTTTGGGATTTGTCGACAAAAAAACAAAAACGAGAATTTTTTTTTTAGCATGAACAGTACCCGTGAACAATAACTTTTTTTTTTATAAGAAACTGATCAAAATACTAAACTGAAATTCTGTGTGAACAGTACCCGCGATGAACAGTACCTTTTTTTTTTCCAACTAAGACTGAAAATAGAAGAAGAAGAAGAAAAAACTGCTGCCTTTACCAAAAATTCTTTTAGTTCGTGCTGTTCCAACAGATTTTGGAAAGGAAATATGAATAAATTTTGGATTAAAGAAAAGAAATTACCCATGATTCGGCTCTGATACCAAATTTGATGCAGCACCAATGAGACAGTAAATTGAGAAATAAAACATAGCTATGGGGAGGGAGAATTAGAGAGGAGAAAGAGAAGGGGATTCAACAGAAGAGAAGAAAGAAGGCAAGAAGAGAGAAAACACTATAAGCCACCAAAAATATTCATTCATCATCAACTGAAAATTACAATGCAAAATAGGTTTAAATAGTAAAGCAACCCTAACGAGCTTGGGTCCGAGTCCATACAAGTCCAAAATTAAATAATAGTCCAAGAAAATAAATAAAGCTTAAATAAAATAAGTAAACGTCGTCCGATATCCTCATCAAGACTCCTATTTGAGTCACGCTTCTAACAATCTTCTTGACAGAACCAATGATTTTACTAACCTTTCAATCTACAATTTGTTGCGGGGTTTGGACGAGGAGGTACCAGTATCCTATTTTGGGAAAATGTCTATTGTTTCAATATGTTGTGTATTGGCTTGGAAGAAGTTGAGTATGCTGCTCGGAATCCTATTATTGATGTCATTGATAGTTGTGATATTATCACCACTACTCAAGTTCGCGAGGTATGTATTTGATTTACTCTAATCATTTTGATGAATAAGCCTTTAATTCATTAATATGACAATGTTGAACTTTCGTCTTGTATTATGCTTCAACACATTCCCATTTGAGATGGTGATTTTAGGATTTAGAAAAAAATCAATTGGTTTTTATGACTTCTGGGGCACAAGGTTTTCTGCTACATAAACTCGTACTACGATGCTAACTTAGTTTATTATCCGATGCTTTTAGAGTGGTCCACGCAAATTTATCCGATGCTTTTAGAGTGGTCCACGCAAATTTATACCATGGTTGATCAACAGCCTGCTCTATCATAGTTCCAAAGTCCTAACTAATTATTCTCTTTCTTCAGACCTTTGACCCGGAGACGATGCGATCCGATCAGATGGACTTTCTAGCAAAAGTCGAACTGAAACCGAAGTTGGTCACTCCCACGAATGACTTCACTGGGTCCAAACCAGAAATCACTGAAGGGTTTTGCAGTGACATGCCAACCAGTTTGTCCACGTCACCTTACAATCCCAAAACTCACTGGTCCCAAAATATCCTCACATTTCAAGAACCAATTGCATTGGCATCAATGAAGGTTAATCAGTCGCTGTTGGTACGGACACTTGTCCTGCTATGAGCATGCAATCTCACATCAATATTGTGCGAGCTGTTCAGCATTGCAGCATTGACATTTCGATGGAAGTCTCGGGGATAGGACAAGATGGTCGAAAACGTAATTGGTCGGTACAATTGTTCACTCTCCATTAATGATAATTAACTTATGCCAGTGTTATACTTTTGCAGGCATAGTGCTCCGAAATAAGCATTGAATCATGTCTTCTTTTTTATTTTTTTGGTACGCCCTCAACTCAAAAAGACGTTTGCATTTTTAGGATTTCCATATATGTCCATTTTGCTTCCTTTTTGTCCATTGGATTTGAAATTTTTGGCTTCCTTCTTGTGCTTTGAGTTTGGACGCAGGTATTCGTAATTTTTGGATTCCTTTCGATTGTGCTTTCTTATATTTTATTTAATATTCCAAGTATTTCTGTTTCAACTTCCAAGATGAGGAAAATCCACTAAAAGCAAATTCCACACTCGAAGAGTAAAAAAAAGTTTGATCCTTGGGCAGTCAGAATTATTTTAAGCAGTAAGCTTATAGTTTAATGAATTTAACTTTTTAGCTTCGAAATATGCTATTCGCAAGTTTCTCGAGCACCCGCCTTAACTATGTGTATAAGCTGGTCGATTTGGGTGATCGGAACAATTGCTTACAGATGTTTGTTTAATTCTATGCTTTATGAATGGCAGCTAAAAACAAATGAGATCAATTATTTTATAGATATCACGTTGTCATGGAATCCGAATATTTATTTTAGGATTTGTGACGAAATAACTTATTGTTTTCTCAAAAGAGGCTAAAAAATAACAAACAAGCAGCCCCTATTTGTCAACCTTTAAAAATTTAAATTATTTACTACAGCATCATTCTCCATCACACGAATCATACAACAAAATATTCAACCAAGGCTTTCTTAGAATTATTGAAATCGGCCAGGTTCAGAGGTGGATAATTTCATTTAATACTGACAGTAATCAGACTTTTAAAAGAATGTATCATGGACAGATATATCTATTTGCCCGGTTTATATGCTGATGCATTTAGTCCATTTGTGCATCTAGGATTTTGCAATGTAATATTGACAAATTTTGTAACATTGTAAGATGCGTCTTTACCCTAGTTCAACTCACAGAATCAAAAAAGAGAATCAAAACAAAAATGATTTTAAATTCATGTACGAAAACAAGGAAACTTAGATGTACTCATTTGCTTTTATAATTATTGAAGTCGACCATGCTGAAGGTGGATGATTTCATCGAATACTGACAGTAATCAGACTTCTAAAGGAGTGTATCATGGACATATATATATATATCAATCTACCTGATTTAATGCTAATGCATTTAGTCCATTGTTGCTTGTAAATTTGCTTTATTATATCAAGAAATTTTATAACTTCATGAGATGCATCTCTACCGTAACTCAACTCACAGAATTGAAACAAAAACCAATTATTAACTACGAAGAATTTTTTCTCCAAATGTAGACCATAAAAATCCTTCCATGTTAAACATTTATTTGACATAATGCTTTTATATTCCTGAAGTTTTTAAGGCAACGTCTGATTGCATCATGTGAGAATCTTTGTATGCATAACCAATGGTATCTTATTGAGGATTTTGTTTTTCCGAGTCCATACAAGTCCAAAATTAAATAATAGTCCAAGAAAATAAATAAAGCTTAAATAAAATAAGTAAACGTCGTCCGATATCCTCATCAAGACTCCTATTTGAGTCACGCTTCTAACAATCTTCTTGACAGAACCAATGATTTTACTAACCTTTCAATCTACAATTTGTTGCGGGGTTTGGACGAGGAGGTACCAGTATCCTATTTTGGGAAAATGTCTATTGTTTCAATATGTTGTGTATTGGCTTGGAAGAAGTTGAGTATGCTGCTCGGAATCCTATTAGCTGCTTATTTTTTTTTTTTTTGATAAGTAATATGTGTTGCTTATTTTTTGCCAAGTGATTATATCTTGTTAAGGGATAAAATTTCACATCGATTAAAGATAAAAACATAGATCAACTTACAAGTTCTTGGGCTACTCTTCTTAACAAGGTTGACATTTTAAGATGGAACCCCAAGTCTTAACATGGTATCAGAGCTTATTAAGTTCCAACGAGCAATTCGATCCAATTAAAATTCAATAAATGAATATATGGATTTCAAGATTGGTCTGCTCAAACGAGTCATCATCTTACGGGAGCATGTTAAGAGATAAAATTCCACATCAATAAAAGATAAAAACATATACTAACTTATAAGTTTTTTGGTTACTCCTCTTGATAATGTTGGCCTTTTAAGATAGAAACTTCAAGTCTTAACATATCTTTTCTTCATACTATTACCAGATTTTTGTGTTCTATCATTCTTGTAGAGCCATTCGCCTTATGTTCTGGAAGAGTGATTAAATTGTTCCTCACGTGTGACATGGGATTGATCTAGTGCTCTGTACCCCCTACCCAGCATATCACTATACTCTTTCTGAAATTAAATCAATCTTTTTGCTCATTTATTATCCAAATGAAAGCCAGTCCTGCCGTGATATATGCACTTATATCATAACACTGCCTAGCGTTTGAGTTGCTTCATGTGTTTTTCAAACTCTTGGCTAATTTTATGTAGATTCTGTATAATTTGTTGAATGTTTACCTTTTTGCCTGCCAGCTCACTTTCGGAGTTTGGAGTTTTGGGATTTGAATTAGGTTATTCCATGGAAAACCCCAACTCTTTGGTATTGTGGGAGGCCCAATTTGGTGATTTTGCCAATGGAGCTCAGGTGATATTCGATCAATTTCTCAGCAGTGGGGAGTCAAAATGGTTGCGGCAGACTGGATTAGTTGTTCTTCTACCTCATGGTTATGACGGCCAAGGCCCTGAACACTCGAGTGCACGTTTGGAACGTTTTCTCCAGGTGTTGCCCTTTTTTTCTTGTGCTCATTCTTACACGCATACCTTGGATATGAACTGCATTGCGTGTGGCCTTCCTCCTTGATGTTTTTTTCCTTTCCTTTGGGGGATTATGTTGCTTAGTCTGTCTACTCTTTTCCTTTTAACCTTTTCTGTTCCGTAGGTATATGGATGTGCTTTCCGTGTGTGTCTGTGTGTCTTTTATCCCTGGGAGGAGGGGGGGATTAGTGAAGGAAATGTTAGTGCAACAAAAATTAACAAATCCATTGCTCGACAAATATCAAATTTCGAACCTAAACTAATGAAGTAACCTTATGTCGGAATTGGTATTCTCTTATCTACCTGTATTCCATGTGTTTTATATATCTGCTTTACTACATCCGATCAAGAAGTTCTGGGATGACCTTTAAACATCTTCTAAGGAGGGTTAAATGAAAATCATGTTTATCTCTGTGTTTTTGTTTTTCTTCTGGGTTTCAATTGTTTAAGTTTGGACTTGTACATTTATTAGAATTATACCCATTGTGAGCATCATATTTTCAGCCACATTTTAAGCTTGTTGTTTCTGACTTTATTTCACTTCAATCGGTTGCTCCAAGAAATTGAATTTAACCCATAACATTATAAAACTTGATTTCAGATGAGTGATGACAATCCTTATGTTATCCCAGAGATGGATCCTACCCTTAGGAAACAAATACAGGAGTGCAATTGGCAGGTGGTACCCCTGTTTGATGCCCATTATCTGAAAATGAAAATAGTGGAATAATATTTTTTTAAAAAATAAGTGGTTGAAAAAGAAGGAAAAGTTTTCGATTTACGTATAATATTATTTTATAAAAAATTGTGTGATTGAAAATAGGAGAAAAAAAAATGAAATGTAATGTAGTTTAATTTAATTTAATGAGAATCATACAGGGGCAAAAAGTTATAAATTATGTGGTCAAAGTAGCGGAAAATAAATAATAATTAATAAAGGAAATATGCCGTGAATAATAAATTAAAGTAATTTTTTTCTATAAAATCTCACTTTCCAGAACATGGGAAGAAGAAGAAAGTAGCGGCCTCCCTCACTCCATCCCTCCATTTCTCTGCGATAATAATTTCCATCCAGGGTTTATTCTCTTTCTCTGTCTACCTAAATCGATAAGGTAGTAAATTACATTTACTTTACACCTATGCATTAAAACTGTACTGATTACACATTGGATTTGATTGTTGTGAATGATTTAGTTTCAACACAACCTCGATCGATCTAACATTCCGTTCATTCTCTTCTTCTAGCTCCTTGGAATATATATTTTTCCAAACCTGATGGCAATCTTCAATAGGAACAGCTACAGTGATTTTCTCGACAGTATCTCTCTTGAATTTTTGATGTGGTTGTTTGTGGTTTTTTCATTGTCTCTAGAAATTGCCATTAATAATATGGTATACAACTATAGATTAAAAGTCTAGCTTGATTTTATTTAACTGTGAAGTATATTTATGGGTCTACTTTTGTTTGGATAACTGCAGTTTTAAATATTTGGGCTAATTTATCAGATTTAGTGAGTGCCAATGGCATGGTTTAGAGCTGGTTCTGGTGTCGTAAAGTTGGCTATTAGGCGAACTCTTTCGCAAAGTAGTTCGTATGTGATGAGAACAAAGGTCGCTCGTGCTCAAAACCAACAGTTCCACACTACAGTTTTTAAGTCAAAACCACAGTCTGCACCCATTCCACGTCCCGTTCCGCTCTCCAGGTTGACTGATAGCTTTTTAGATGGGACAAGCAGTGTTTACCTTGAGGAGCTCCAAAGGGCTTGGGAGAAAGATCCCAATAGCGTGGATGAATCGTGGGACAATTTCTTTAGGAACTTTGTTGGCCGGGCCACCACCTCACCTGGAATTTCTGGCCAAACAATCCAAGAGAGCATGCGGCTGTTGTTGCTTGTGAGAGCTTATCAGGTTTATGGTCACATGAAAGCCAAGTTGGACCCGTTAGATTTGGAACATAGGCCAATTCCTGATGATCTAGACCCGGCCCTTTATGGGTTTACAGAAGCTGATCTCGATCGAGAATTCTTCATTGGTGTTTGGAGAATGTCTGGGTTCTTGTCCGAGAATCGTCTGAATGAGATCGACAAATTTATCTCTGTTGATTGATCGTCAAAGGAAAATTGCTTTGATGTAATGTTTAATCCAAATAATTTTAATGCATGTGATTTGTTAATTAGAAGTTTATAATGATTTGAAAGGAACCTGTCAAAGCAAGCACTTATTTATTATTATTATTATTTATTTTTTTGTAAGTATGATTAAAGTAGTAAATTCTCTGAGGCTAAATAAAGCAAAATTTAATTGCTTGTAAACTTGGCCAAACGTGCCACATGTTGGAAGTCCTTGGAGAATTATTTCTCTTAAAACAGACATTAACCAGTGATCTCAAAACAAAATGCAAGCTGCCATTATAAAATAAGTATAATTCTGAAACTGTACAATAAGTAAAATTTCTGCAATTTTAAGTTTTGTATAGACTTGATTATATTACACGTAAATTCTTTTGTTTATGCTTGATAGTAGAATGCATCACACATTGGAACAACCAGTAGGGGTATAAGATGATTCCCTGTTACACTAAATTGTTCACTTAGCATTTCGAGAGAATTTCAATAAATAATAATGTGTGACTAAGTCTCACCTTGAAGCCTCATAGATTTTGTATTCTTCAAAAGCACAAAGGCATTTTTGCCATCAAAACATAGAAATAGGAGTCTAAAAAATGTGTAGAACAAAACTAAATGTTCGAATTCACAGTGTTTTTAATTTGCATATGTAAAGCTTGATGCACTATAGTAACTCGAATAAAATGATCAGGTCCCTAATGAGGGCTATTACTTGAAAATCTAAAGGCTGATGCCATTCAAAAGTTCAATGAATGTCCATTAATCCCTTTGTATAGAAATACAAACTTTGTGAAGAAAGTTCAAATGAAGAACAATGACAAAATCTTCCAATTTGTATAGAATGAAGCTGAAGTGCGCAATGTACCATTCTGCACCAGGTTGGACAGCAAAAATTGTTGAATGTAAACACGAATATCATTATGGAGTTACTAAAGATCCGCAAAACCAAAAGTATCCATCAGATCTGATGCTTTTGGCTGGTGAATTATCTTTTCAAAAATGTGACTGAAACATTTATCATGAATTAGTGCGTCAAAGAGTTTATCTTCAGTGACAGTCTTTGATGTCTCACTATGGCAAGTCAGTCCATATGAAGGAGAAAAAATCAGTTGTGATATCCGATCCTTTTGAGCCTGCGAAGCATATTTTTTGAGCTCCATGGTCTCAGATGTGATAAGGTGATATACGTAAACAGCCTTTTTCTGACCAAGCCTGTATGCCCGGCTTATGGCTTGCCTTTCAACCGCAGGGTTCCAGACACTATCAAGCAATACAACTCTTGAAGCCCCAACCAAGTTTATACCTTCAGAACAAGCTTTTTGTGATGCAAGAAGCACCTTTGCTTCGCTCGAATCATCATTGAAAGCATTGATGGAAGATTGACGCTGAGTCTGATCAAGTTTCCCGTCCATGTAAAGCACTTCTCTTCCTTCCTTCCAAGAAAAATGTGACTGAAGCTGATGCTTGATAAAGACTAAATTATCAATAAACTGACTGAAGACCAACACCCTCTCACCAAGTGCATCAGCTAGCCAGATTAGTTTAGCGACGAACTTCATTTTTACTCCTGCATCAATTTTTGATTCAATCTCCTTTAGCTTCCTCTTATGAGCAGAGAACATTCTTTCTTCAGCAACCAACGAAGGGTGGACAGATATCAAGGACACCACACGAACCATATGAAGAAAGACTGGTTCTTCTGAAGCGATTTCCAGTAAAGACTTTTGCAGTTCAGTTGGCCGCAAGAAAACCAGAGAATCCCTCATTCCAGGAAGACTTTCTTGAAGAATGGTTCCTTTATGTACGTGCACAAGTGGGTCAATCATTTTTCTAAGGTTCATTAATCCACCATCCATAGTGTTACGGATAGACTTTGTCAAACTTGTCCATTTTCCCCGAGCAACGTTTTTGTTTGGCCTACCCCTCCTGCAACTGTGATAAATTCCAGTGATCTGATCAGCAGTGATCTGATCGGCAAACTTTGGATTAACTAGGTACAGTGTATTGTAAAGCTCTTCAAAATTATTCTGGAAAGGAGTACCAGATAATATTATGCGCCGGTTTGTAGCAACATTTGTTAAAGCCTTCCACATAAGACTTTGGTCATTGCGAGGGGTGTGTCCTTCATCAAGCACTAAAATGCCAGGAGATTTAAGCAGTATATTCCTGATTTGATCATGTTGTCCTTTTCCCCGATGCTCTCCAGCAAGCTTCTCAAACAGTGTGTAGCTGACTCCTAGAACACTTATACCCTTCACCCAAGAGTACAACTTAATTAAACGTAAGTAATCTCTGCTCCTCCCATGATAGCCTACTTGGCTAACCATTTTAGCAGAAAAAGCATTTTCCTCCGGAGATAACTCCGCTGTATTCAAATTGTGAAAAGGTATCTTAACACCCCATTTTTTGAATTCATCTTCCCAGGTGAGGAGCATGCCCCGGGGAGCTATAATTACTGGTCGGCATGTTGGATAGAGTTTCATGAATGCTTGGAGGAACACTATAGTGAGTAGCGATTTGCCTGTACCAGGAGCATGTGAAATAATGCATCCTTTTCCATCACCAGAAAGCGGTCTTCTCAGTTTCTTGATGAAGATGTCTCCAGCTATGGATTTCCACATAAATTCAAACCCTTGCCGTTGATGTGGATACAATTTTCTTTTAGCGTCACGAATCAATTCCCACACTGTGTCTCCGTCGTGAGTGGACGAAGAACTGGGATTTCCACAAGCCGGGTCACGAAACTGAAACTGATCGAAGATACAGCTATGTGATTCACCAAAGTCTTTCCTTTCCTGTATCCCAGAAGGTCTCCCAGAAGGTGGCGTATACTGCACAAGATACACTTACATTATGCAAATCAAACTAAGCTGCGAACTGGCCAAAAAAGATGTTAAAAATTGGAGAGGACAGTGTGCATGTTTGTCTGAAGTATAAATAATTTGCTTATTGACAAATAATATTTGAGAGTTAAAGTTGAAATTTTATAAGTTATTATAAAAGTATCCCTACACTACCATCAAATAACCTCTTTTTCACTTAAAATAAGAACAAAGCAACATCTCAAAATGTTTTTAAACAAAAAATTAGCTTCAAAAGTTGATTTCGTAATGCAGATTTAGGTCAAAAAATTGAGAACTCTTAAAACTTTTCAATGCCTGGTACGATCCTTTCAAGCCAGGGTTTACCTCAGCAGCTGTTATATTAAGCATTTAATCTTGGTTACTAGAGATTGCTTTATATGTGTAGCTCTAGTGCTATTAAAACAGTCAATAAGCTAAAAACTCCACAATTTCACGTGAAGAATGATTATCTAACCATAACAATATGTCTAATAAAAAACATCTGCTTATGCTCAAACATACTCCAAGGCTCTGCATTTATATGTGGATTTGCCGATTTCACGAATCAAAAATCAAATTACTTGAGTAATAGCAGATCTATACAACCACAAAATCCTTATATCGTACACTACAATGTCATGGGGCCAAATTCAATACAAATGGCATTGACTGAATAATTTAGCATGTACCCTTAACAACCCTCATATTGAAGTATATTCTAACTTAAAAAATGATGTTGCATAAGAGATCTGAAAGTGGCTAGCACCCAAAAGGCCAGAGAACTTAGTAAATAGATTCACTGATATTAATGATGAGGACCTTTTTATTAAGCTTAGAGGGCCAAGTTCATTACTTACAAAAGGTGGTAAGACATCTTCAATTTCCAGAAGCACAATGGAACAATATTTGCATTTAATTCCTATCTGTTCATCAAGAAGAGGATAGTGCTCCCCTCGACTACAACAGGCTGCCGGAGTGCTGTTAATATCTTTGGGGATGATGTCGTCATTATCACCATCACCAATCTGCAGATCAGCAAGCTAAAATTAGTGCCTATTAGGCTATTAGATAAATTACACGTAAGGTAAACACCAATATCTGAAAAATGAATTTCTGCATTATCCATCTGTCTCCCGACATTTCAGAACAGAAAAAAAGAGATAAAAGAATCCAGAAACAAAAAAGGCCAGCAAGTAATATCACACCCATAATAAAAAAATTCATGCTTAAAACAACAATAATGACATTGATCTTTGCAACCTTCATGGACAATAACAAGTGTTGTAGAGAAAATTCTACAAAACTTAGCTGAAGGGTGTCCGAATACATGATTGCATGTGAATATTTCATGTAATGAGAGAACCTCTGAATATAATCTTGAGGAGCAATCATCCAAAGAGTAACTTGCATCTCCAGCCATATGTCTTATTAATAAACGACAGAATGAAAAAAGAGATAGAAAACATATACTTCATTTTGGTAGATCAAAGACAGAGAAAGAAGATTTGAAAATTCAAAAGAATATTCCAGCACCAAAATCATCAACTATATATTTTGACAATAAATTAAGGATTAGCCTTTTAAAATTTTCAGTTGCTCATATCTTTTGAAATAATCCGCATTTGCTTTGCCTAAAAATGTAATGAATTCCATCACTGTGTTAGGAAATTGAATGTTCATTTAAGGTTCATAAAATCAAAAACACTTCACTGAAAAAGTCCTACTGGATGTTGGTTAGGCTGGGAAGACAGAGTAATGAAGGAAGAAATTTGCTTACACATGACACTTCACAGAAAGCTAATGTACTAAGACAAGGTCTCAGGTTTTATTTATTTTTTATTTTTTTAATTTTTTTTTCAGCAAAATAACTTTAGCATCTAAAAGTGAATAACTTGCACAAGATTCACCACAGAGATCAGGAAAACAAACAATTATCAATGATAATATATATCCCTTCCAATTTCTGCAGAATGGACCAAATAATTGGTTACATTTAGAATACCTACCAAAGTAGTAGTCCATTTCTACATAGAAATATATACACTAAGGTGATAATAGAATTCTGATTAACACCACAGAATAAATTCAGAAAGAAACAAACACAAAAATGGAAAACAAATTTAGTAATACTACGATTTAAATGAAACTAATGACATCACAAGATTAAAGTCGCCTAAAATCAAATCAAGAAAGAGCTGAAATTACCGTTAAAGGATTCGTGCAGACAGGCTCACTCTCCCTGAGTCCCATGTTCAAATCACAGAAAAGAGAATCAATTTCTTTCTCCCATTCTGATTTCACCTCAGGAAACGGTTCTTCATCCTCGAATCTGAACTTCAATGGCAAGGATTTCAGATTATAATCAACAGGATCTAAATTTTCTACGGCTAAATCTGCTTCTTTCTCAATGAAATCAACTAATGTCTTAATCGATTCAGCATTTTTTGTTGCATTAGTCTTTTTCTTACCAAACTTCCCCACCTTCCTTGTACCTTTCTGACCAGTTCTTTGCAAACATTTAGTACTGCAGCTCTCCTTCTTTGTTGATGATTTAGACTCCACCTCCAGTGAAGAGTTTGATTCCTTACTCTCTGAGACAGGAAGTGGCCTACTAAACTTTCTAAGTTTAAGCTTTTCCTTTGAAGACCTAGAAATCCAACGAGGACGTGGACGTTGTGCAATAAAATTTTTCTCTTTATCAAACTTATTCTTGCAATTGACCAAATTTTGGAAGCCAGAAAATTTTCTCTTCTTTAAACTACCCAAGATGAACTCATCATTCTCCTCCTTGCTCAATTTCACAGTATCAGGAGAGTCATCACTAGAGCTCGATATATATACAATCTTATAGTCCTCATCACTGTCCTCGTCAAAAGTATCATCATCATTTACACTGCTGTAATTAGATTCTAACATCCCTGAATCACTAGAATTATCCCTTAAATATGATCCTTCTGCATTCATCGACTTCTCTGAATCTTCTGAATCATCAAACAACACGGATTTCCCTAAATCAACTGAATCATCTGGAGACACATTCTTGCCCTTGTTCAAAGGTTCAACTTGGGGTCTTCCTCTACCTCGTACTCCACTATTTCTCCCATTATCAACCCTTAATACAACGTAATCAACATTATGGAACCTGCGTTTCTTACCAGCAACACTTCCTTCATTTGGAATTGACTTGGACCCGGATTTTGAACGAGAGACATTGGAGACAACATTCTCACTAATAATAGGCTTGTCATCAGCACCATCATTCTTACCCCTTTCATCCAAATTTCTATTTCCCTTTCTTTTAGCCCTTTTCCCCAAAATCTCCGAACTGGAACATTCATAAACCTTCTCCCCTGTCCGAGAAATCTCATCATTCTTGGGATTCACAAAGTATGAATCCTCATTATCACCCACACCACCAGAATTATCACTAATGGTCACACCTTCATCTCTGCCACCATTACTAACACTTTCTTGAGCCCTTTTCTTCTTCGTCTCATTGTGCCAATTTCTATAAAAATTACCCAACTGGCCTCTGGTTCGACTGGCTACAGAATTCAAAGAAGTATTACCAACATGCATCTCTCTCTTCTTCCTACGTAATAAATTTATAACCGGCTATATCAATAAAAATCACGAGCGTAAACATTAAATAGAGAGACATCACATGCAATACTCACGCACCTTGGAAGGAGTAGGATCTAGCCGCACATACAATTAACCAATATATACATATACGCCGACAAATACGTAAAAAAGAGCAGTTTGGGCTTACAAAAAGATTGAGAAGATTAAGTTCCAGAACTTGCTTCAAACTTATGTACAGAAACACTACCTTATTCGAAAAAGTGTTTTAGGTGTGCCTGCAGGTTTTGCACGGAGAAAGAGTCCTTTACAGACAAAATTCCTTGTACGTGAAGAGAGAGAGAGAGAGAGAGAGAGAGACTTCTGTTACATGCGAACATAAAGGGGGGGAATTTGAATAATTTTATGTAAATATAAATATTACCAAAACTAAAAAGAGTAATGATTTCTTTACTTTTACCAAATATGCGTCGTTTCAAGGTCTTGGCCTGCCCAGCCCTGCCCGAGTGATTTCAGTGATTATAACAGTTAAAAGGCCCGTTTGATACACATTAATATAAAAATAAAAATAAAAAATATAATCATTACGTGCTCACACAAAAGATAAAAAGTCAAATATGGTGACTTAATGTGATGGATAACAGTTATATTTTCATTTTAGTGGACAAATAACTAGAAACAAACGGGGAATAAATTAAAAAGTGGACCCCACATGGAATGTAGCTCATAAATGGCTATTTTTGACTTTTTAGTGGGCTCTTTTTAATTTTGTATGACATGCATTTTTGCAAGAAAGTGTCTTGAAGTAGTGATTGAAAAATAAGAGTTTTTTCGATTATTTTATGGAAAGATATGTAGTTGAAAATAATTTTTTGAAAAAATGGTCGCAAACATATGCGATTTGACCAATTGGTTGAGTTAGAAAAGATAAAATAATGATAAATAAGTTTTAAATGACTGATCAATTTGTACAAGTAGATAAATGCATATTTATGTTTACTCACCATTTAATGATTGTTGGAATAAATAGATATGTATTTATATTTACTCACCGACTAAGACCCATATTTATTTTTGGTCGAGTTGGATTCGTGGATAAGTACGTATTTATGTTTACTCATTAGACCTATATTTACATTTACTCACTAAAGACCTTAAATGATTGATCGAGTTGGATGAGTACAACTAGAGAAATACGTATGTATGTTTACTCTTTAATTTATTCGATATATTACCAACATTTTTTCTATAAAGACTATTGTGAAATCAATTCACTTATGAAGGTGACTATACTGAGGTATATGTATTTGGTTGTAATCTTTTAAGGCTAAATTTAAATTGAGAGACACCTAAAACCTGCAATCTATCATATTTGATTAAATGCAACAACAAAAAAATAAAAATAATGATAAATTGAAATGAATTTCGATCTCAAAATCGAGCTATCTACTATAAAAGTAAAGCAAATTAGATAGATAATGAAAAGGACATAAGACAATTAAAGAAAATATTCTTCTTCTCACTTGTATTTTTGGGAATCTCTCTAGCATACTACAAAGTCATCTGAGCAAAGCCACTTGTTTTCTAATATCTTCTTACTCGTAAGTCGTATCTGTTACACGACTGAAAGGGAAAAAAATTCAAATTCAACATTTTTCATTCTTACATATTGCAAATTATGATGGAAATTCAGAAACTAAGACTCCTTGTGGGGATGGCGATGAACGCCCAATACCATGCCAAGGATCTCCAGTATGGTAGAGATTGATAAAAGCTGGGGAGCGGGTGGAATTGGAATGTAGCACCCCGACCTTTTTTACTATTTTTCATATGGGCCTAAATTTAATATGGGTCGCTTAGCAAATAAAATAAGGGAAAAATTCATTTCTAAGAAGGTAAGTATACCCCTTTTCAAAATTAAGAACAATGGTTTAAAGTTTCAAAAATCAAATTTTTAAAATTTTTTTAAATTAATTTATTAAATATACATTTTATTAATTAAATATATTGAGGTCACAATTATCTCATTAATTACTCACAGATTAAATTTTAGTCACAACTTATCAAATTTTTTGGTCATAACTTATTTCTCGATCACAAATCAAAAATTTTATAGGTCACAGAAATATTTTCGATCACGATATAGGTTATGGATTATTCATCAATCACGAAATCCAAAAATTTTATAGGTCACGGATTATTTATCGATCACAAAATCCATTATTTTTTAGGTCACAGATCGTTTTTATTGCAAATTATTGGCTATATTGATCATGATTAATTTTTCGATCACAATTTCATTAATGTGAGTCACAATTGAGAGTCACAGTCACAATTTTCAGATCATATATCCAAATATTAGTGAATTTATTGGTCACTATTAATTTTTCGGTCACAATTTTTTAGATTACCTATCCAATTGAGAGTCACAGTCACGGTCATAAATTTCAGCACCGCCAACGCAGCCAGCACCACTCCCAAATCATTCCACAAGCACGACATCCACCCAACAGCCAGCACTGCCTCCTTTATCGCCACCATAGCCAACAAAACCCACCCCACACCATTCCATAACCACCATACCCACCACAGATCCACACGCACACCAGTTCGTCGAACCACCGCCTCACGCACACGAGTTCGCACCATCGCACGTAACCACCACACCCACCATTCCACAAACACCACACCAACCACAGATCCAATCACGCCACACGCACACCAGTTTGTCGAACCACTACCGCACGCACACTACAGATCCACAGATCCACCTCCATCGCGATCTACTCACCCTCGGCATCAATATGTCGACGCTATATTTGGGTTGAACTCTATGTTAAATCCTTCGAGATGGACTGTTAGGTGAAAGATGTTAAATCCTACGGGATGGACCGTTTGGTCAAAGATGTTAAATCCTACAAGATGTGTGGATTCTTAAGACATTCCTTGAACTCTAAATCTAAAAAATGTTGGTATGTTATGTCAGTTTTATATTTATATCATGTGAATAAGAATGTGTACGTATTTTACTGAGTGTTTTCAAAATACTCATTCTTACAATACATTTCAGATGTGAACGAGTAGTTTGGACGCTTGAAAGATTGACCGAGTGATGCTTATAGGGTCGCCAAGTAAAATTTGCTAGAAAATATAATTGTCAAACTTTTATTTGAAGAACATCTTCATATTGAATTTTGTGCACATTGTTTAACAGTTATTTTTATGCATTTTCAATACTTAATGAAAGTGATATTTTCGCTTGAATTAGATAAAGAAGATGTTGGTAACAACTCGAGCTATTTTTATTTTTTTAAAAATAATAATAGTGAAAAAGATCTCGGGACGTCACATGGAAGGTGGGAGAATGGGAAATATCGTTTTGGTTTGAGAAATGGTCGTCTGGACCCTTCAGCAATAAGGTGGTTCAAGCTTACTCTAAAAAAGCTTACGTATTTGAGTTCTTGCATGCATGGTACTGCAAATAAAGGAGCTGGTTTGACAAACCATATGAGGAGAATTTTCAATTATCTCATGCCTGGACTCACTTAGAACTTCGAAGAAGAATGATTATACAATCTTCCCATAAGCAAATCGGGAATCAATATATACCCCCCAAAATTTCTGTTTTCATGGAGACTTTGGAATGGCTGGATATCTGTAGATGAGGTGTTAAAAAAAAATAGTTTAGGGTGAGTATTGCATCTATGTGCCAGTGAGCATCGAAAATTTGCAAAATAAACCCTCAGGCCCAGGTACTTTCCTTACTGCTCTGCCTTTGCTCATTTTTGGTTTCTTTGGGTGGATAGGAATGATGCTAACAGCAATGGGACCATTACTAAAAGAGTTGATTTTATGGTTGAGAACTTGAGTAAAGCAGAATCAAACCTGTTATTGTCTTGTGGAAGAAACCTCGGTCACGGTGGGTCAAATTGAATTCTGATAGCACATCAAATAGGGATAGACAGGCCGCAGGTGAGTGGGGTTTCTATGAGTTCTTTATCACAGAAATAAAGGACCGTGGAATCTTCAATATGAATTAGAAGCTATCCAGCAGATGCGAGCACGAGCAGAGACTTAGAGGGATGGGAATAAAATTGCAGATTGTGTTGCCATTGTGGCATACAAGGAAAAATAGTTCAAATTTTTGAGGCCTAAAGAATTTAAAGGACGATGGATTAATGGGCTATGGCCTCAGTCAGATCGACTGGAGGATGACAAACAGACTGTTATCCTGCTGAAGTTGTAAACTGTCTTCCATACATCTCATTATATATTTTTCTTCATAGTAGAATATAGAAATCTATTGTATTAGTGGAGGTTGGGTTTTGCCCTCTGATAAGTGTGTTTTTACATACTTATTAGATACTTTAATGAACTAATTATTGATGAAATTGAGTGGATTCCTATTTATAATTGTGTAATTATGGTGTTTGTAGGCCAAAAGTCCAAATTGGCTGAGAAAAGAGCTAAAAGGAAGGGAGAAAGGACCAAAAGTGCACAAAAACAGGACTTGGTGACCAAAGTGTACAAGTACTGAAAGTTTAGGGGCCTATTGTTGCAATTTTGGAGGGCCAAAGTGATATGAAAATCAAGATTTGAGGACCAAGTTGTTCATGATCAAAGATGAGAGCCTTGTGTGCAATTAAATGGGCGGCTAAGTTGGAAAAAGAAAATGAAGAAAGCCTGCGCGCGCGGGAGGCTCTTTGTGATATCCCGAGGCCAAAAGCATCTAACCATGCGGGCGTCACAAATGCCTGTGCGCGCACCGCTTTCCGACTTGGCAAATTTTGCGTAAATTTTGGGACCTCTTTCGCAATTTCACTTAATATGATTTTTGGCCATTTAAATACCCATTTGTTGGTCACTTCAATGGCAAGACATATAGGTGAACATTTAGAAAAGCTTTCAAAGAGAGAAGAGGCAAGAAGAAGGGAGAATTTCTAGCAAAAATTTGAGAGTTTACAAAGAATATTCAAAATTTCAATCCCTCATTTCTTCAAAAATATATTCAAGGGACGGTTTTTTCCACTATCTTGTATTTTTCCATTATCTCCTTCATTTTGTAATGAGTTCTTTTTTTATTTCATTTTTGTGCTTCTATTTTACAATGGGCTAAGTGTTTAATGTTGAGATTTATGATGTAACTTGACATAAGTTTCCTTAATGCCAATATTCATCATTTAATGTTTTAATTACTATGTTATTGTGCATTTATTGTTGTGCTTAAATTTTCATCATGTATGTGGCCAATATATGATTGAATTGAGTGGTTTGTGTAACTATTGAGAGATTGTTGTGCATTATTGACCAAAATAATTAATGCCTACAGTTTTTTAGGAGATAGAGATATACTTCAAACCTTAGGTGACCCATTAAGTTATTTTCATCACAATTTAATGCGGTCGGTTGGGGTTTTATCAACATAGAAATGTAGTAGGTAAAACCAATTGATTAAGGTCAATTTCGTTCGAGAGAAGTAATTAACTAAATTTGGAAAATCAGGTCTAACAATGTAACGAGGTAATTTGCATTTTCGATTTGTTGTGATATTAAAGAAATGACGGTTAAGTAACATTGTAAATCCCAACTCATTTATAAGTTAAATTTCCTTCTCTTTCATAATTGTTATTTCAATTGATCTTCAAATATATTTTCCTTCCCTTTTCACATATAAAATCTAATTCTGTGTTTTCAATTATTAAAATTGAGTAAAAAATTGCCTAATTAAAAAACACTCTTTGAGGGATCGATCTCGTACTTAAAAGTCTACTTTATTACTTGAACATACCCATGCATTTACGGTATATAATTTTAGCAACACCCCCCTCCATTGTAATTTCTTAATATAAGTTCAAAGGTCCCCTAAAAACTGCGAGCTACTTGTTTTTACTGTGCCACTAACCGGATTGATATATACACACACGTCAGCTCAATTAATATTAAAGAGGAAATTTCATCAAATGTTCATTTTTACCTAGTCATTTGCAAAAATGCCCATTATTGCAAACCATTGCAAAAATGTCCAATTTGAAAAAATTTAGACCAAAATACCCTTATTAACAATTTTTAATTCCACACTAAGACAAAAAAATGGACATTTTTGCAAAATTGTTATTGGCGAATAAAATTTTGACACATAACATGCCATATTTATTTCAAAAGTATACATGTCAAATCACAATAAATACTATATTTTTCGTTGACTTAAAAATGTCGAGAACGATATTTTGAAATGTCAAGAAATGTTATGTTCAAAATAAAATGTTATTCTAGACAAATGAAATGTTCAAATGTCGAGAATGACATATGTAATGTCGAGAATATCACCGTGACACGGAGGTACTTGTCCGTGTCACGGAAACATGATTTTTTCAAATTTTTTTTTTTAATGAAATGGTAATCAAATGTCGAGAATGTCTCCGTGACACGGAGGCAAATGTCGAGAATGTCTCCGTGTCACGGAGACATGATTTTTTTTTTTAAAGTATCATATTTTTTGTTTTTACGTTATTTTTTTAAAGTATTATATTTTCTTTTCTTTTTTTTGTCGTCCGAATATATTTTAATGTAACTTTTCATGGAAGCCACTTCTCAAAATTCGTGCCAAATTGATAAAAAAATCAAATGTCGAGAACGACATTTAAAATGTTGAAAATACCATTTCAAAATGTAGCTTTTCATTAAGGGCATAATAGACAAATTGACACTAAATTCAAATGAGTGGACACTTTTCAACTCATTCCATTAAAATTGGACATTCTTGAAAATGCCTCAATATTAAATTGTACAAATGACGATCACAAGCAGATAGGGAAAAAAATACAAGAGAGGTTGAGAACTCAATTGACAGGAATATACAACTTCAGAAATTTAACCTGGATATAAAACAGGTAAATTTAAGAAACAAGTCATTGTATCCCCCTGCAAACATATTTCCTAGTACGTGAACAGAGTATACAGACTTATAAAAGGCTAGAATCCGAAAGCACAGAAAACAATTTGAAGGGACTCAGACATATCATCTATGGAAATAACCTTATCTTCAGAATGAATTCCTCAGATCCAGTGCAACTGGTGGAGCTACAAATAACAGAACCTTCGTGCAAGATGCACCATTCGGCACCAGGTAGGACAGAAAAAATTGTTGAAAGTGAACATGAATAGCATATGGAGTTACAGCTTAAGATCCGTAAAATCAAAAGTATCAATCAGATCAGATGCTTTGGGTTGATGAATTATCTTTTCAAAAATGTGGTTTATACTTTTATCATCAACCAATGCTTCAAAGACTTTATCCTCAGATACAATGTTTGATGTCTCACTATGGCAAGTGGGTCCATCTGTAGGAGAAAATATCAGTTGCGATATGCGATCTTTATGAGCTTGGAATGCATACTTTTGGACCTCTACAGTTCCAGATGTGATGAGTCGATATACATGCACAACCTTTTTCTGACCAAGCCTATAAGCCCGGCTTATGGCTTGCCTTTCAACTGAAGGGTTCCAGGCAGTATCCAACAATACAACTCTTGAAGCCCCAACCAAGTTTATACCTTCAGAACAAGCCTTTTGTGATGCAAGAAGCACCTTAGCTTCACTAGATTCATCGTTGAAAGAGTTGATAGAATATTGACGTTGATTCTGTTCAAGCTTCCCATCCATATAAAGTACTTCCCTCCCTTCATTCCAAGAAAACTGAGACTGAAGTTGCTGCTTGATAAAGACTAAAGGATCGATGAAGTGACTGAAGACCAAAACCCTCTCACCAAGTGCATCAGCTAGCCATATTAGTTTAGTGACAAACTTTGTTTTTACTCCAGCATCAATTGTTGATTCAATCCTTTCTATTTCACTCTTATAAGCAGAGAACATTTCTTGGTCAGCCACCAATGAAGGGTGGACAGAGATCAAGGACACCAAACAAACCTCATGAAGAAATGGCTTTCCATTTGAAGCAATTTGCAACAGGGAATTTTGCAATTCAGTTGGCCGCAAGAAAACCAGAGAATCCCTCAGTCCAGGGAGACTTTCTTGAAGAATAGTTCCTTTATGTACATGGACGAATGGATCAATCATGGTTCTAAGCTTCATCAATTGATCATTTGTAGTTTCACTAAGGAACTTGGTCAAAGTTCCCCGTTTTCCACGAGTTCTATGTATCATTTTCCTACCCCTTTTGCAACTTGGATGAATTTCATCGATCTGATCAGCAAACAGTGGATTAACTAGGCAGAGTGTATTGTAAAGCTCCTCGAAATTGTTCTGGAAAGGAGTACCAGATAACATTATGCGCCGGTTTGTTGCAACATTTGCCAAAGCCTTCCACGTAAGACTTTGGTCACTGCGAGGGGTGTGCCCTTCATCAAGAACTAAAAGTCCGGGCTTCTTAAGCAGTAATTCCCTGATTTGATCATATTGTTCTTTTCGCTGATGCTCTCCAGCAAGCTTCTCAAACAGTGGGTAGCTGACTCCTAGGATACTGTTACTCTTCAACCAAGATATCACCTTAACAAAACGAATGCGATCCCGGATCCTCCAGTGAGAACCTACTTGACCAATTAATTTCTCAGAAAAAGCATTTTCCTCCTCAGATAACTCTAGTTTGTTCAAATTGTGAAAAGGTACGTTAACACCCCATTTTCGGAATTCATCTTCCCATGTGAGGAGCATGCCGCGGGGAGCTATTATTACTGGCCGGCATTTCCGATTCTTGTTCATGAATGCTTGGAGAAACACTATAGTCAGTCGGGTTTTGCCTGTACCAGGGGCATGTGAAATAATGCATCCGTTACCATCTCTAGCTATGTTTTTCCACATAAATTTAAACCCTTCCAGTTGATGAGGATACATTCCATCTACAGTGTTAAGAATCAAATTCCAATCCGTGCCGGTTTCATGAATGGACGAGGAACTGGGATTTCCACAATCAGTGTCCTGAAACTGAATCTGATCAAAGATACGGTTATGGGAGTCACCAAAGTCTTTCCTGTCCGTCCTCCCGGAAGGTGGCGTATACTGCACAAAATACAACAATCCAATAGTGTAAATCAAATTTAGCTGACAACTTGGCAAAGAAGATGGCAAAATGAGAGAGTACTGTGTGCATGCATGGCTAAAGCATAATAATTACTCATATGTAAATAAGTTAGTTCACAACTAAATAATTATTTTGAAAGTTAAATTTGGAAATAAGTTACTTATTTGAAAGTATATGCTCTGCATTACTGTCAAAATCAGTTATAAACAAGAACAAAGTAACATATTCAAAATATCTCGAACAAAACGGAAATTAAAGTTTTACTTGTTCAATAGTGGAGCCTAATATATAGGCTTCACATATCTCACTTTGGTTTTTCTCAAATTCAGATGCAATTGGGAATGGCATTAAATGTACCGAATAAATATGCACGCAATTGTAGCCAAATTGACAAAATGAGAAAGATCTCCGGGCATTCTCTATAAATAGAATGTATAGAATGAAATTTTATAGAAAGACACAGAGAGTAAAACACAAAGAGTGAAAAGCAGAAAGTTAACTTCAATTTGTGCAGAAAGTTAAATAAGAGGAAATTAAGAAATTGCCTCTGCATAGACAACTAAAATACAGAGAACGTATTTTATATTCCTCCTCTTCTTTCATTGATATAATGAAATTTTGGTGTGAATTTGTGGACGTGGGCACGATTGTCAAACCACATTAAATCTTTGTGTGTCGTACTTGCACTTATTTTTGCATTTTTATTTCTTTTCAGTTTGAATTATTTTATGCCCCACTGATCTGTCTAATTCCTAACATTACTTACATTTAAGCTCAGTAAAGCATGCTCTCTGTATGAATTTGTATTGCAGATTTATAATGACAAAATGAATAACATTTAAAAAAATCACATTATCACGTATTTTAAAGGACCTGAAAGTAAATGCAAAGAAATGAGTAAACATATTTAATTGGCGAGAAGGATTCTTATAAAGCTAAATGGCCAAGTTTATTACTTACAAATGGTGGTAGGATATCTTCAATTTCCAGAAGCACTACAGCACAATATTTGCATTTAATTCCCATCTGTTCATCGAAAACAGGATCATGCTCCCCTCGACGACACAGCCCTGCTGGAGTGCTGTTATTAACTTGGGGGATGGATTCGTCGTCATTGTTGTCACAAACCTGCGGATCAGCAAGCCAAAATTAGTACCCGTTAGGCTATTAGATAAATAGCACTTAAAACAGATTTTTGGAAATTTCTATTTCTCCCAGCTATTTCAGAACGGATCAAAAGAATCTAAAAATGAAATTTGGCTAGAAAGTAATATCATAATACCAAAAAGCACGTTTTTTCATAGAACACAATAATAACAGACTTGAACTTAACAATCTTTTCATGCATTAGCAAGTGTTGGAGATAAATTCCACAAAAAAATTGAGCTGAAGGGTGTTTGAATATCTCCAAACATAATCCTGACGGACAATTATCATTACAATGTAAACAGAAACTAATGATATAACTAACACTAAATCAAATCGAGAGAGAAAGAAAGAAAGAGTTGAAATTACCGTGGAAGGATTTATGCAGCCAGGCTCAATTTCCCTGAGGCCCATATTCAAATCACAGAAAAGAGATTCAAGTTCTTTCTCCCATTCTGATTTCTCTGGTGGAGATGGCTCCTCATCCTCAAACCTGAATTTCAATGGCAAGGAATTTGGATTGTTATTAAGAGGAGCGAAATATTCCTTGGGTCCATCTGCTTCCTTCTCTATCAAATCTACCAACATCTTTATTGCTTCATTAGTCCTTTTCTCACTAGGTGTGGGTTCACTTGCTTCCTTATCTATGGAATCAACTGACACGTTCAAATGATTTCTTTCTGCGCCAGTCTTCTTCTTACCGGGTGTGGATTCATCAACTTCCTTCTCTATGGAATCAAACGTTGCCTTAATCGAGTCAAGATTTCTTGGCGCGCCTGTCTTTTCCTTGCCAAATGTCCCCACCTTCCTTGTACCTTTCTGACCTGTTCTTTGCACACATTTAGCATTGCGGCTATCCTTCTTTGCTGATGATTTATACTCCACATCCAGTGAAGAGTTGGATTTCTCACCCTTGGAGATGGGAACTCGCCAACTAAAATTTTCAAGTTCAAGTCTTTTCTCTTCCTTGGTCAATTTCACAGTATCAGTGCCATCTCCATCTTTCTTAGAATCATCCAAATGGCCATCATTTGAATATGGTTTATATCCTCTTTCCGTACCTGGCAATTCATGGTCTTGCTTGCTAAATTTCACAGCATTGCCATCTCCATCTTCCTGAGAATCATCCACATAACCATAATTTGGATATAGTTCACATTTTCTTTTCGAACCTGCCAATTCACTGTCTTGCTTGCTCAATTTCACAGTATCAGTGCCATCTCCATCTTCCTGAGAACCATCCTTTGAATATGGTTCATATTTTCTTTTCAAACCTGGCAATTCACTGTCTCTCTCCTCATTAGTTAGCATATTCTTTCCAGCGGAAACGCCTGTCTGCTCCTTTTCCTCCGGGTCAACCTTCATTTTAATTGGACAGGCCCCATGGATAGTAATATATGCATCATCATCTTTTTCTTCATTGACCCCACTGCAATGTTTTGAAAAATCGAAATCGCCAGAGCTCAATGGATCAACAACTCTTTGTTGCTGTTCTTGTTGATCAACCTTCGTTGTGATTGAACTGCCCCGATAATTATCAAAATATTTTGCAACATCAGAATCACCAGAGCTCAATGAATGGTGGCCAACAGGTTGCTCCTTTTCTTCCTGACTGGCACTGCCCACATAATTAACATCGAAGCTCAATGATTCCGAATCCGACCTCAATGAATCTGAATCGCTAGAGCTCAAAGAATGATCGACAAGCGATTGCTCCTTTTCTTCTCGATTGGCACTGCCCATATAATTAACATCAGAGCTCAATGAATCTGAATCGCCAGACATCAAAGAATCTGACTTACAGCTCAATAAATGTTCAACAAGTGTTTGTTCCTTTTCTTCTTGACCCGCACTGCCCACATAATTCACATCAGAGATCAATGAATCTGAACTGCCAGAGCTCAAAGATAGTGATTGCTCCTTTTCTTCCTCTCCGGCACTGCTCACATCATTACCAAAAAATGTATCTTTCTCTGTTTGTTGGTTAAAATTGGAGCTCGATGAATCTGAACTGCCAGAGATCAATGAATGATCGACAAATGGTTGCTCCTTTTCTTCTGGACGGACCTTCGTTTTAATTGGACCGCCCATAGAGTTATCAGAATACGTATCGTCATCTGTTTCTTCATTGCAGTGTTTTGACATATCGGATTCACCAGAGCTCGACCAAAGATCGGCTTCATAGACCTCATCAGAATCATCTTCATCCTCTTCACTGCTGGCTTCATAGTCCTCATCCGAATAATCATCATGTGATCCATCTGAATCCATTGACTCCTCCGAGCCTCCTGAATCAACCATCTCAGCGGACTTCCCTAAATCGACTGAAGTCTGCAAAGGCACTTCATTTCCCTTGTTCAAAGGTTCATTTCGTGGTCTTCCTCTACGTCGTGCTCCACTGTTTTTCCCATCATTGACAGTAACTACAGTATCTGCAACTACGGTACAAACATTATGAAACCCGCAGTTCTTGCAAGCAACACTCCCATCATTTGGAATCAATCCGGATTTCGAACAGGAGCCAGTTGAGGGAACCTTTTCATCCATGCGTTTAACTCCACCAACAACAGGTTGATCATCAACGTCCTCATTCTTAACTCCATTCAATTTTTTCTTTCCTATTGTATCACCCCTCACTGAACCAATTTCATAAGCTTTTTTCCCAATAATCTCCAAACCAGAACCTTCTCCTGTCCTTCTCACATGATTTTCCCTAGAAATTTCATCATTTTCAGGATCCACCGAGTATGAACCTTCGTTATTACCCACACCACCTGTATTCTCACCAATGATCACACCCTTATCTCTAACGCCATTACCAGAACTTTCTCCGGCCAGTTTCTTCTTCACCTCATTGTGCCAATTTCTATAAAATATTTCCCACTGTCGTCTGGTTCGCTTGGCTACAGAACTCGAAGATGGACTACCAGCGTGCATCTCTCCAAATTGATGGGCACTGGAGAACAAGATCATAGAAAATTTTGATTTTTCGTAAAAATTGCTAATTAATATATGGGAATTTCTTAATTATTTGAAGTTTCAGTTGTAATTCTTTACCGATGTAAATTTGTAATTCTATTTTTTTTCCTTCATAGTTTTAGAACCATGAAAAAATTGATAATTTCTATATTTGTGCATGCTACAAGGCAGTTAGTGTACTTCAATTCTCCACTCTTTTGTAGGGTGACTTTGGACGGAGCATTCTTTAACGGAATGTTGTAACGGGGCTTAAATTTCGACATCTGCCGTTAAGTAATTTGACCACCCATTGCCCATACTCGTGATATTACTTTTTTTACATTTGAAAAGCAGGTAAGTTGTCAATTTTATCTTATAAGAATGGAAACACGTGGTCAATTTTATTTGTTATATTGATAGAAAGGAATATCATTATTTATTAAATTAAAACTTACTAAATACAATTAAATATGAAGGAACTGTGCAGTACAACCCATGTGGTGTTATTTCTTAATGCTAGGATTTCATTACTACTTGAATTTGGAGAACTCATTGAATGCTCTATACGCACAATAAAAAAGGCTATAGACTTGACTCGATTGCTTCCAATTCTTTTTTTTTTTTTTAGTTAATCATTTGTCATAACTGATAATGAAAGAAAAATAAATAAAAAAAAATCATTCATGGACTTTGAGTTTGCGATCTTTTCTGAATGAGAAGGATTCTGAGAGTCGAAATTCGTAAATGCATTAGATACAATTGTCAAACGGAATATGAAAAAGGTAAAAAATGGAAAGTTGTTCTCTATCAAATAAAACATATTTAAGGGGGTATTTGTACCCCATCATTTGTAAATAATGTATTATGGAATAGTGATTGATGTTGAAATGTGTGGTTAAAAAGAATAAAAAGTTTTTGATTTACATGTAATATTATTTTAATGAAGAATGTATAGTTGAAAATGAGTACTGTAGAAAAAATAATGTGGTGGAATAGTAGACAAACAAAGCCTAAATCCAATTTGAGCTCCTTTTTCGATTTTTTTATATAGAGAAATATGTTTTGCAGTAGTGACTTTTGGAGAATGTGAGGTAAAAAAAAATTGAATTTACTTGTACTTTATAGGAGAATGCGTGGTTGAAATTGATTTTTGGGAAAAATGAAGCTCAAACATGGGTTTAGTAAATTTCAATTCAAAATGAGTTTGTTGAAATATTTAGTGCATTAAACTAAAAATCTTCCAAACATACAAAAAAAAAAAAAAATAATAATAATAATAAATAAATAATTAAATAATCAATTTTCATTGTCAAACATTACCTGAAGTTTCAGATTTGGTCTCCAGAATCAACTATTACAACAAAATTAAGGATAGAATTAACTTTTAATATAATTAATAATCAATAGGATTTGTGTTTTTAAATATAAATTTAAGTTGTAATTCTATAATTCTTTAGCAATGTCAAAACTGATCCTGGCCCAACTATAAATTAGCCTATTCAGTTATGTCATCATTGACATTTAGCCTCCGTTTGGCCTCCATTAATTTTCATTTCATTCCATTTCGTTTTTTTCTCTTTTATTTTCAACCTTACAATCTTTCATAAAATAATATTACACGTAAATCGAAAAAATTTGTTTCTTTTTTAACCACTTATTTTTCAAAAAAATACTATTCCACCCCTTTTTATTTACACAAAATGGGGGCCAAACAGGGGCTTAAATTATGATCTACAAATTTCTTACCTAATGAGAGTTTTCAACTCCTAACTTGCTAATTTAATACTCAATAAGGAGCAAAAGGAGAAATAACTATTTGGAAGGAAGTTATTCAATTTTTGCTTCCATTTATTCATGTTGTTATGCCTATTTACTGATTTCTAATCAAGCATAGGGAGTAAGTGGGTCTTTTTTGTTGGTGACATGTGGTAGCTATTGATTAATAGACTACTAACTGATTTCGTTATCTACTCACATTTTATTAGCCAACAAAATTCTTATGTTTTTGCTCTATTATATTGGATCGCACTATGCGCTTAGGGTCGCTTATGAGGCTTCATGCTTACAAATGCTTATCAACTTATTTTGAGTTCACATACACTTTGGCTCTTCAAATGTTGACAGGTTGTGTTATATGTACATAATGATTTACATGCACATAATATAGTAAGATATAATTGTGTCAAAATTTCTTCCACCAAACGAAAAATAAATAAATTTCGCAGTATCTTTTTAACACTTCATATATATGTAAACTATTATGCAACTTAATTATATACAAGTAGCATTATTCTTTATTGATAAGAGTTAGATTTAATCTCTTTGTATTGCATTGGTGATGATAAACAACACTCAAGAAAAGTAATTCATTTTTATAGTTATTAATGCGCATATTGAAACCGAGTTAAAATTTGCAGCCCTTTTGTACGCTTGATAGAAAATTGTTTGGTAGAAGTTAAAAACGACTTAAACTTACTTCTTTTGTACTTAATTTGAAAATTATTTTTTCACTAATAAATTTAATTTTTAACTTAATTTAAAAAAAAAACAAACAAACAAACGAACAGGGGATGGGAGGACTTGTCTCTCCTCAAACTGAACAAAATCGAGCTAGATTAGAATTGTACCACTCAATTTATTTAAATAAGACCATTTAAATTTATTTTTTATTTATCAAAAGATCTTTTACTTAATTTTATTTAATTTAATGTATTTATGAAAGATACTATCCAATATGTCACCATCTGCTTTTGCTATTGGCTTGAAGATATAAATGGTCTCTTGATATTCATAGGTAGACTGGCGAAGCTATTCAACCCATGTGAAGTTACATTTGGAAAAAGAGAACATATTAATTTAATTGTCTTAAATGGAAATACTTATTTGTTATTCAAAAAAGGGAAAATGCAATTTTTATACCATATTTACATAAGTAAATTGACAAGTGCTAAGCACAAGAAATGAAAAAAATAAATTATCGTTTGGTTTCACTAAAAGTGGCTTAATTTAAAATTAATTTTGAGCTCTTTTATGATAAAACAATATTAATCGAAATTGTCCAAAACATAGCGGTCTCGTATTTGAAATTATTTTGTATATCAATAATAATTTTTTTACGTTATCTTTTCACTTACAAAAAATTAGAAAAATGATGATGAACTGGCGAGCCAAACACCTGGACTTGAACCGCTCGTTCACCTTTATACAAATCATAATATATTATAATTTTTTTTTTATTACAATATCTTTAATGGAATGTTTTAACGGACAAGTGACGGAGCTTAAATGTCAACATCTGCCGTTTTCCTCGTAAGGAATTTGACCGCCAGGATGTGCACACAATGTTTTCCATTTTACCGTACTCGTGTAATGTTACTTTTCATACATTTGGAAAAAAAATGTTTTCCTACTTTTATTACAGGCTTAAGTAAGGTATTGTACAGCTCATGTGATGTTACTTCTTGTCAAGTTCTTGATGCAGTTGCGAGGAGGGGAAACTCAACAAGAGACTAGCACGAGATTTAGACGCGATCCACACCCTCTTTTGCGAGGGTTTATAGATTATGCATTATTTCTTGTTTCAATGTATTTAATATCTCAAAATAGTAAGAAGCAACCAATTTTAAGTTTCTATTAAGATTCAAATGTGAATCCAAGTATTGCATTTCATCGCTACTCAAATTCAAAAAACATAGGGCTTGTTCGTTAATGCTTTTGAGAATTGATTTTTTGACTGTTAGAGAGAAAATTGGACACTACCTGTAAGAGAAGAAGTAAAAAAATGACGTTTTGAATAGTAAAATAACGATCAAAATTAATTTTTTAGGTAAAAAATTCAATACCAAATATGCACTAAGTGTAGCGTCCTCGACAGCTACAATTATGACTTGTTTTTTATTTTAGTTAATTTTTTAGGATAACGAAAAAGCATGCAAGAACTGTTGAGTTTGTGACCTTTTTGAAAGTAGTTCCGCATTAGATATGGCAGTCAAAGGGAAATTTGGAGAAGGTACAAAAAAACTCGAAAGTTGCTCTATCAAATAAAATATATTTGAATTCAATTTTAGTTAATTTCTGTTCAATCGAGCTAATCGAAATATTTAGTGTATTAAACTAAGAAATTTCAAGTATAGAAAATCCAATTTTTCATTGCCAAATACTACTTAAAATTGAAATTAAGGATATAATTAACTTGTACAACAATTTCGAGTTTTCTACTTTGCCAATGTAAAAACTAAAACTTCACCCCAGACACAACTTGACTTATTCGATCTAGTCCCATTCAATCCTTTTGTATTGTGTTGATGATCAACACACTGAAAAAAAAAAACAAAAAAGAGATTCATTTCTATGATTGTGTAAGCATACGTTAAAAGCAATGTAAAATTATTAGTCCTTTTGTATGTTCGAGGGAATTGATATATATCCTTATAAGAGTATCAAAAGGCAAAAAATATATGCGAATTCAAATTAAGTTGAAACCATTCATATAGGAGAAACCTCATAAGTAACCTTCCTTAAATAGATAATGCCATTTAAAGTACTTAAACAAGGACGTAAGGATTAAGTTTGTGAATAAAATGTGTGCAAATAATATAATCAATTAGAAGTTAGCCACATGTTACTAACTAAAACGACTCATTTACTCCCAAGGCTTGAATAAAAATCTATAAATAGGTGTGCTTGAGATGAAAAATGCTACGTTGAATTTTGAATAGCTTTCTCCCAAATAGTCATTTCTCATCTTACTGCTTATTGAGTAGTAGGATATCTAATTTAGCGAGAAAAAACCCTGTCTAGGTGAGAAAGTTTTGTAGATTATCATTTAGAGGTCAGTTACATGTTTATTTGCAATTAAAAGTACTCTGTACATAATTTCAAAATTATATTTTAACTAATGAAATTTACAAACTTAATTTTACTTTGTAGCATACATTCAAATATGCTTTTATTTAGTTTAGCATGTTTTTGAGTGCTTTCACATGAAAACACTCCAAACGTAATTTTGACGCATTGAATTTTATGTTATAAATTTATCATTGTTTTCAAAAATGCAATTTCGAAAATGACACATCAAACAAATTTTGAGCATTTTAAAAAACTGAAAATGACATAATAAGGCAAACCAAACACACCCTTAATTTTTTGAAATAACGAAAAAAGGCATGCATAGATTGCAAGACCATAGAACTGATCTCTCCACGAGGGCCAAGCCAAACAAGAGTCGAGCTACTTTAGACTTTTACCACTCGATTAACCTTTATTAAAAGATAACAGTTGAAATTTTTTTATCACAATATATTTTTCTTAATTCTGTTTAATAGAACGTTTTAACGAAAGATATTGGCTTAAAGTCAGTCGTCACCATCAGGTTTTGCCTGGTAAAGAACATGGCATTATGGTTATAGGGCTGAAGTTATATTCAGAGGCAGTCTGGAGAAGCTATGCAACCCCTGTTATGACAGGAACTTAGAACACGAAGAGCTTAACCGACAAACTAAACAATTTCCCGAGGAGAAGTTTGATTCGATAAAATAGGCAGACTTAACATTGTATCCCCCATCAAATAAAATTCCAAGTAATTGCAGACAAAATGCAAAAACTGTAACAGAAATTGAAGGTAATAACCTTCAATCTTCAAAATGACAATAGGAGACGCAATATATCTAGAATGATGGGAGAGAAAAAGCTGCGTGGATACCATACCATACCATACTAACCTTGGGTACAACTGGTGGAGTTAAAAATGGAGACCAAGAGACAAAATCTTCCCATGAATGAAGTATGTGACATACCATTCTGCACCAAGGAACAGGAACATTACGATGGAGTTACCACTTGTGAGTTGTGATCCACAAAATCAAAAGTTTCAATCAGATCAGATGCTTTTGGTTGGTGAATTATCTTTTCAAAAATGTGACTGAAACTTTTATCTTCAACCAGTGCTTCAAAGACTCTATCTTCGGCAACAATATTTGATGTTTCGCTATCACAAGTCGGTGGTCCGTCTGTAGGAAAAAATATCAGTTGCGAAATGCGATCTTTTTGAGCTTGTAGTGCATATTTTCTGAACTCCATAGTCCCAGATGTGATCAGGTGATATACATGCACAACCCTTTTCTGACCAAGCCGATATGCTCGGCTTATGGCTTGCCTTTCAACTGATGGATTCCAGGCAGTATCGAGCAACACAACTCTAGAAGCCCCAATCAAGTTGATTCCTTCGGAACATGCTCTTGTTGACGCAAGAAGCACCTTAGCTTCACTTGAAAAATCATTGAAAGAACATATAGAATTTTGACGCTGATGCTCTTCAAGTTGCCCATCCATGTAAAGTACTTCTCTTCCTTCTTTCCAAGAAAAATGATGCTCGAGCTGCTGCTTGATGAAGATTAAAGGATTTATAAATGTACTGAAGACCAAAACCCTCTCACCAAGTGCATCAGCTAGCCATATTAGTTTAATGACAAACTTTGATTTTACTCCTGCATCAATTGTTGATTCAATCCTTTGTACTTCACTCTTAAAAGCTGAGAACATTTCATCTTTAGCCACCAACGAAGGGTGAACAGAGATCAAGGACACCAAGCAAACCTCATGAAAAAATGGCTTAGCTTTTGAAGCAATTTCCAGCAAGGATTTTTGCAATTCAGTCGGCCGCAAGAAAACTAGAGAATCCCTCAATCCAGGAAGACTTTCTTGAAGAATACTTCCTTTATGTACATGTACAAATGGATCGATCATGGTTCTAAGCTTTGTGGATTCATCGTCCATGGTTTTATCAATAGACTTAGACGAAGTTGTCCATTTTCCCCGACTTCCATTTATCTCTCGCCAGCCCTTTTTGCAACTTCGACTAATTTTATCAATCTTATCCATTAACTTTGGATTAACAAGGCATAGTGTATTGTATAGCTCTCTAAAATTGTTCTGGAAAGGAGTACCAGATAAGATAATGCGCCTGTTTGTTGCAACCTTTGTCAAAGCCTTCCACATTCTACTTTGGTGATTGCGAGGGGTGTGTCCTTCATCCAGTACTAAAAGATCGGGCAATTTAAGCAGTAGTTTCCAGATTTGATCATGTTCTCCCTTTTTCCGATGCTCCCCAACAAGCTTCTCAAACAGCTGGTAGCTGACTCCTAAGATACTACTACCCTTCACCCAGGAGGAAAACTTAATCAAACGAATGTATTCCTGGCTCCTCCCGTGACAGCCTACTTGGCTAATAATTTCCGGAGAAACAGCATTTTCCTCGGCAGACAACTCCAGACTATTCAAATTGTGAAAAGGTATGGCAACATTCCATTTTCGAAATTCATCTTCCCAAGTGAGGAGCATGCCACGGGGAGCAATAATCACTGGTCGGCATGTTGGATAGAGTTTCATGAATGACTGGAGGAACACTATGGTGAGTCGGGTTTTGCCTGTACCAGGAGCATGTGAAATAATGCATCCTTTACCATCTTCAGAAAACTGCCTTCTCAGTTTCTCAATGAAAATATCTCCAGCTATGTTTCTCCACATAAATTCAAACCCTTCCCGTTGATGCGGATACAATTTACTTTTAGTGCCACGAATCAAATCCCACACAGTGTCTCCTTCATGAATAGACGAAGAACTGGGATTTCCACAAGCAGAGTCCTGAAACTGATTCTCGTTGAAGATACAGCTATGTGATTCATAAAAGTACTTCCTGTCCTGTCTCCCGGAAGATGGTGTATACTGAACAAGATATAATCAAATAACGAAAATCAAATTATACAGACATCTGGCATAAAAAAGATGGTAAAGCTAAAGAGGATTATTTGTTTGGCTAAACATTAATCACTCCACTTGTAAATAACCAGGTAGATTTTCATATTAATAATATTTTGGAACTGTAACCTACTACTGCCAATTAAGTACCTTTTTAACTTATAGGAAGAAAATAATCAAAACATGTTTGGAGACCAAAAGTTACTTAATAGATTTGACTTACTTTTAAGTTTAACTGAACATGCTTATATGAACTCATAATGCAGATTTAGGTTGACAAAATAGTAGAAAGTTTCAAAGCCTCAAAATATACTTTCAAGCCCGTGTTTACCTCAGCTGCTATTATATTAGGTGTAATCTAAGTTACAAGAGAAATGTATTATATGTGCAGCTCTGCACTCTTTAACACCAGTCAAATTAGTTCTATCTCCAGTTTCACGGGAAGAATGATCATTAACCTAACAGTAGAGTTTACCAATTGCAGACATCAAGGTAATTATCAAGATATGCTCAAACAAGCTCCTCCAATACTCTACATTCGAATATGACTGTAAATTTGACCAATCAAACAATCAAATTCCTCGAGTCACTAGCAGAATTATACAACCATAACATCCTAATATTATACACTACAAGGTTGTAGGGTCAGACTCAAGACTAAGTGCATTTACGAATAATTTATCATGTGTCACAAGTCACAACCACCCTTCCCATTAGTAAAAACTCACGTATCGTTAAGATTTTAGAAAGTGCCTAGCATCTAGAACAATAGAGGACTGAGCAAACGGTATTTACAGAAATAAGACGTAAGAAGGGACTTCTTTTTTAAGCTAAATGGGCAAAATTCATTACTTACAAAAGGTGGTAAGATATCTTCAATTTCAAGAATCACAGCAGAACAATATCTGCATTTAATTCCTATCTGATCGTCAAGAACAGGATCATGCTCCCCTCGACTACAACGGGCAGCCGGAGTGCAGTCAATATCTTGCGGAATGATGTCATCATCATCATTACTCTGCAGATCAACAAAGCAAAATTGGTACCTATTAGATAAATTGCACATAAAAGTAAACAGATTATCAGAAAAATTGACATATTGTACCTCTCAAAACAACGGGAAAAAAGGATAATGAAAGAAAAAACAAATATTACAAACACATTTATAAAAATAAAAATAAATAATAAATAACTGTTATATAACACAACAGTAACAGACTTCGAAACATTAATAATCTTCCAAACATTTAAATACATGACTACATGTCGATTTTTCATGTTGTCAGAAAACTTCTAAAATAATCTTGATAAGCTATTATGCAAAGGTGCAACTTGGCTCTCCAGCTATGGGCGTCTCATTAATAAACAACAAAATGTAAAAAAGATAGATAACAGATAACTGACTTTGGCAAATAAATGTTAACGAAGAAGATATGGAAATTAAAAAAAATCAATGTACCAACCATGTGCCTAAAGGGTCATTGAAAACGTGATATGGCTGGTAATTGGTTTCTGTACCAACATAATTGACTATATTTGGCAATAATTTTTAAAATTTTAGAGTTGCTTATATCCTTCATAAATAATTACCTAATGAAGTTAGGAAGACTAAAGTTTACATCAAATCAAGCAAAATCAAACAGAGATCTGTGATATTACTGTTGAAGAATTCTTGCAACCGAACTCAGATTCCCGGAGACCCATATCCAAATCACAGAAAAGAGAATCAATTTCCTTCTCCCATTCTGATTTCTCCGGCGGAGATGGCTCCTCATCCTCGAACCTGAACTTAAATGGCAAGGATTTTGGATTCATAGCATTGATATCAACAGAAGTATGCTTTTTCACAGGTTCCTGTGCTTCCTTCTCTATTGAATTAATCAACATCTTGATTGAGTCAAGATTTTTTGTTCTGGGTGTCCATACCTTCCTTCTTCCTTTTTGATCTGTTCTTTGCACACATTTAGTGTTGCAGCTATCCTTTGTTTGTGATTTAGACTCTTCATTCTCGGAGTGTGAGTTGAGATTTTTCTTTTGAGGCCTAGAAATCATGCAGGGTCTTAGGCATCCTGTCATACTCGTTTGCTCTTTATCATGCTCCTCGTTGCGATCGGCCAAATTTTGTATGCCAGAGAATTTTCTCTTCTTTAAACCACTCTTGTTTAAATCCTCATTCTCTTCCTTGCTCGATTTCATAGTACCATCTCCAACTTCCTGAGGATTGTCCATACAACCATAATCTGAATATTGTTCGTAATTTCTTTTTGAACCAGCCATTTCACCGTCTCTCTCCTCATTAATTATCTTACTATTTCCAACATTGATGCATTTTTCCTCTTGATGAACAAATGTTCGCTCCTTTTCTTCGGAATCGATTTTAATTTCGATGGGACTGCCATCACAACATGCATCATCACTGCAAAAACTAGAAACATCTGAATCGCCAGAGATCGATGAAATATTAACTTGAAAGTCCTTGTCAGAATCCTCTTCACTGCTCGATTTTGATTCTAACATCCCTGAATCATCAGAATTAGAATTAGCAGTATCTGAAACATCTGAATTGCCAGGGGCCGATGAAATATCCTTATCAGAATTATCATTCTCCTCTTCACTGCTCGAATTTGATTCTAACATCCCTGAATCATCAGAATTAGAATTAGCAGTATCTGATGATTCCAAATCCATTGACTTCTCTGAATCTTCTGAATCAACAAACAAAACCGACTTTCCTAAATCAACTGAAGCATCAATAGATACATGCATCCCCTCGTTCGAAGGTGCAACTCGGGGTCTTCCTCTACCCTGTGCTGTCTCATCAACATCAGAAAACCCGCATTTCTTAAAAGCATCACACCCTACATTTGAAATCGGCCCGGATTTCGAACAAGAGCCAATAATCTGATCATCAACACTATCAATCTTCTTACCACTTTTCTTCTTTCCCCTCGAACCACCACCCACTGAGTCAGCATTCTTCCCATCGACACTCTCTCCTGTCCTTTTCACACCCCTTTTCTTAGAAATCTCATTATTTTCAGGATTCAACGAGTATGAACCTTCATTATCACCCACACCAGCTTCACTAGCCTCTTCCTTCTTCACCTCATTGTGCCAATTTCTATAAAAGATTTCCCATTGGCTTCTGGTTCGCTTGGCTACAGAACTCAAACAAGGACTACCAGCATGCATCTCTCGTATATCAATAAAAATCACAAACACGGTTTTGTTCCATATCCCAGTACATATATAAATAAGAAGAGAGGCGTTCACATATACTCACAAAAAGACCTTCTTTGTTCTGCACGCACACATGCAACATTCCCGCCTCAGTGAGTTTCGAAGCAGCAGAGCATATATACAAGAAACCAGCTTATATATCCTGTATCTGTAGATTCGATGATAACTGGGTTTCGGAGAAAATTTGAGAGAGAGGATTGTAAATAAACTGGATCAATTTGAAACTTCAGAGAAATTTGCGTCGCTTCAACTTCCAAGCCATTGGGCTTTCCAGTCCCAATGCAATGAGTGATTTGCAGGGATGAAATTACGTGTGGGCCCGACGTTGTATGGGGAAAGCTTGTCACAGTCTCATTTTAAATTTTAAAAAATCAACTTTAACAATGTGTTGTGTAGTAGTGGTTTAGGTCACATTTAAAATAAAATTAAATATATAGGCCATTTTTTAGCCATATTTTTTTACAAAATATATATATTTTTAAATAGCGATCTGATATTATTTCAATAACACATTCTTTAATAAAATAATGTTATAAACAAATCTAAATTTTTTCTTTATTTTTTAACCACATATTTTCCATCAGTACACTATTCAAAAATGTATTTTAAGGAGAATAATGTGGCTCAAACAAGGGCATAATGTAAGTTACTTTAATTCATCTAAGGGTCCGTTTGATTGCAAAGATGAATTTTGGATAGAAAGAAAACGAATTTCAGAGAATTGAATTGCCTAGAAATTGTTTTCCTGGTAATTGTAAATTATTATGTTTGATTGGTATAATTTTTCATGTGAAAAATGTTGAAATAAAAGTGTAATTTTGTGTTCGTTTGACTTTGTTTTACATGAAAATTGTTAATCAAAAAGATGAAATTTATCAGTATTGGGGATGAAATTTGTTTCCATTACCAAAAAAAAAAAAAAATTAAGAAAATCATCTATCTTTTGATGTTTGTTTGGCTTTATTTTACATGAAAATTGTCAATTAAAGAGAAATATATTTTTATAATAATTCTTAAAATTTGTTTCCATTACCACAAAAAAATAATAATAATAAGCCAACTACCTGGAAAATCAATTCCTACCATATTGGTGGGAATTAATTTTTCCACAAAAGCTAGAAAACAACAACTCCCAAGAAATCCAAGAACTTAATTTCCATATAACATATAACACTATCAACCACACAAAAGTTAAAAATTGACATTTTAATTCCATTTTCCCTAGAAAATTGCTACCTATCAAACGGTGGCTAACTGAAAAATGCCAACTTTTATTTGATTGTGAAAATAATTACAGTACTTTGAATATCTCAATGTTAACGTATATCAAATACAAAAGAGTGATTAATTTTGATAAAAAATTTCCTAATAATAAAAATAAGAGGGTGTTTGATAGGAATTTTTATGTGAAAATGAATTTTTGAATAGTAAATTGATGGAAAATGTGTGGTTGAAAAATAAGAAAAAGTTTTTGATTTACGTGTAATATTATTTTAATAAAGAATGTGTGGTTGAAAAGAAGAGAGAGAAAAATGCATTTTGATAAAAATGGGTGCCAAACATACTGGACAGACTGGACTACTAATTAGAGGATTACCAATCATTCACCCCAGCGACAAAAATGTATTTGATGGATGGATCAACTTCCTTTCTGTCTCAAGGTCTGGATGGTGCTATTGCCTGCCCGCTTTCTTGCGAAGAGGCTTTAAATCAATTTTCTATTACTAACTCTCTCACTTGGAACGACAGAAAATTGAGGGACTTGCAAGCAATACCATCCTCGTAGTTATCGTGGGGTGGGTGTGGAAACTGGACTGCTGCTAGAGGTGCTCGATGCCATTACTTTGAATGGGGCTTCAATTTTTCTGACTATAAAACGAGCAATAGTACTACTGTATATCAAAATATTAGTTAGCTGTTTAGTTTCGTAATTAGTTTGTAAATCAGTTAGGCTATTGTACAGCTGTCAATGTGCTGTCTAATTAGTTCACACAAACTCTATATGTACGGCTGATGTAACACATTTTCTTTTGAATAAGATTTCCCTCCATTTTCCAGAAGCTTTCTTCAGTTCTTCTTTTTTGATATTCCTCCAGTTCTTCTGCTGTAATATGGTATCAGAGCTACCAGTTGAACTGGAGATATTCTGATTCATTGATCGTTTCGATTCAAAGATCATCTGATTCATGATGATCCTTCATCATACCGAAGACTTGTTGGCCGTTTACTCTACTTAACTATTTCTCGTCCAGACATCACTTTTGCAGTCCACAAACTTAGTCAATTTCTTTCCAAACCTCGTCAACCACATCTTGATGCAGCTCACGGTTTCTTAAGTCAGCTCCAGGTCAAGGTTTGCTCTTTTCAGCTTCCTCTTCTTTGCAGCTACATGCTTTTGCTGATGCAGATTAGGGTTCATGCATTGACTCAAGGAAATCTATCACTGGCTTTTGTGTTTTCCTTGGGGACACTCTCATTTCTTGGAAGGCTAAGAAGCAGCAAATGGTCTCCAGATCATCTGCAGAGGCAAAATATCAAGCGCTAGCAGTTACTGCTAGTGACTTAATGTGGATACATCAGATGCTTCTTGATTTGCAGATCTCTTCATCGTCGCCAGCCTTAATTTTTTGTGATAACCAGACTGCAATCCACATTGCTAATAATCCTATTTTCCATGAACGAACAAAACACATCGAGATTGATTGTCATTTTGTTCGTGATAAAGTGGCTAATGATTTCATCAAATTATTGCCGGTTCGATCTCAACACCAGTTGACAGATCTGTTGACTAAAGCTTTGCCAGCTTCTCTTTTCTTTCCTCTACTCTCCAAGATGGCTATTATCAATCTCCTTAGTCCAACTTGACGGGGGAGTATCAAAATATTAGTTAGCTGATTAGTTTCATAACTAGTTTGTAAATCAGTTAGGCTATTGTACAGCTGTCAATGTGCTATCTAATTAGTTCACACAAGCTCTATATATACGGCTGATGTAACTCATTTTCTTTTGAATAAGATTTCCCTCCATTTTCCAGAAGCTTCCTTCAGTTCTTCTTCCCTGATATTCCTCCAGTTTGCTGTAATACTGTATGTGAAGAAAACAAAACAAAAAGTGAATCTGAACAGTTTGGGCTCTCCCCTTCAGGAAGCAAATCTGCCCTTACCTCGGTGAGGTTTCTGTTCCTCTTCGAGGTGCTCGTAGATAGCTGGCTCTGGTGCTAGAGATAGTTGACAGAAAATCGATCGTTATATTATTCCACCTGTCTGATAATGTGTGAAATAGGGTATGTATTTACAATGAGAAAGACCTCTGTTTTTTACTGGGTTTGAGTTCTTATTTCGTTGCCATAATAGTTGTGGTTTTCATTCATTCCTCTTTAACTTGAAATCAACAGTTGCTCCGCTCCGCCTCTTCCGTCCAACACGGAGAACAGATATATATTTTCAGCTCAAAACTTGGGTGCATTGTGCTCTCCAGTGTCTATGCTATGGACCAGTTGACATATAGCCAGAATTTACGGTCGCTGAACTCCAAAAACGAGCAAAAATTGGTTTCAACCAGGTCCATTAGAAGTTTTCTATGAGATTATGCAATAAGCCAAGTACATCGATTACAGATATTTAGTTAACTTCGCCGAAAGAGTCACTAGAACCAGGAACTGGGCCGATCATTTTGGTTCTTGTCATCCATTGAATTTCTCCCAGATTCCTCATATTTTCTGCAATAATCAACACACAATCAAAACCGTTGAGTTCAAACACCAACAATATTTGCCCGATAATTGCTTAGCCAGTGATGGCCTTACCCGCTGAATAGGAAGGTACAACTTGAATTCTGGTGGGAGTTCCTCCCCTGAATAAAGGCGGTCAGAGAAATATATCCTCCTTAGACGGCTATTTGGATGAACCTGAACTCGCAGTGCCTCGACGTAGTTGGTTCCATATGCGTGTCTAGTCAAATCAGTAAGATTCAGCTGGATTTGATTCCATCCCTCATCCAGTTTCAAGGGCATGGTGCAGATAAAAGGTTTGACTCTTGTAACAGCCTACGACAGAGTAGTGAGAATTTTAGTTTGCACATCAATAAAACAAGGGACACATCTATCGATTTCACAGTCTGAAACATCTTGCACTCGTTAAATAAGCTTCAAAGAGTCATAATACTTGATATCCTGAGACTTTCTTCAGAGCCACAGTTCAGCTTTTATTAAAATGTAGAATCATATCATTCCCTCTCTTTTTTCCCACAAGAAAGATTATTTACTTATATCTAAGATCTTCTCTAACACCCAATAGAGAGAATTCCATTTTAAATGATGGCACTAAGTGGAGCACAACACTCATGCAAGAATGTGGTCCCTGATTTATTTTACTTAATTTCGATTTTTTGGAGATTTAGCAACACCAAACATAATTTGCCTATTTCCTCTTTCGATAATTAAGATTATGGTCTTTGCCATTTCAAATGCAG
This sequence comes from Olea europaea var. sylvestris, assembly GCF_002742605.1. Classification (NCBI taxonomy): domain Eukaryota; kingdom Viridiplantae; phylum Streptophyta; class Magnoliopsida; order Lamiales; family Oleaceae; genus Olea; species Olea europaea. The sequence continues at coordinate 16,856,264 of NC_036251.1, forward strand.
ATACGGCACATGATGATAAGAATTATTTCCTTTTTGACCTTTTTTTCCTTTCCTTGTCCACATCTATCATACTTGAACACAAAATCGAATCTTTTAGACACCAACTTTCCACACTATGCATCCATTTATGTGAAAATAGTTATTTAAGCTGTGACTAACTCATAAATAAAAAGAAAACAGAATACTATTACATCATATCACAGGATGACAAGCAAAGGACGCAAAAAACAAGGGCTCTAACTTAAACACGCACATTTGAAAGAATAAACATAATGCTTATATATAAAGATTGCTCTCAAGTATTTATATTTTCAAAAGAATTAATTACTTTCGATTTTCGGTACACCACATTTCAGTTTTTAATTTCAACAAGTCTATGGCACTACTGAAAAGGAAATTGTCCCAATTTTATGTCTGGAAGTTTCTGCTTTAAAAAATAAAACCATGTTTGGAGAAATCAACAGTAAGAAAAATGATTGTGTTATCATATTGGCCCAGTAAAATAATTTGTTCTCGGGTTTTGATTGGCAATGGAAGATAAATGGAAAAAATGCAAACGTAAAATTCACCAAAACATGTAAATTGGGATGAAGTACACCGAACACTACGAGGAATACATTCAAAAAGACTTGAAAAGAGAGAACTCAAGTATCATCAACAGGTCATAAGAATAAGATCTGTAAGTATTACGCTTAAATAGATACTGGTAAGACTTACAGACTTGAAAATTAGAAGCTCGAAATCTTCGGCGGACATTCTTATCATCCAGCACCTGAATTTCAAATGTGAAGTACTTCTTCATATTTTTCACAATCATGACTAAGAATGGTAGCTTTATGCCAAGTGTTGCGTTTGGATCCGCTGGATTTGACCCAACAATTTCGAGAACATTAGATTGTATGTCTTCATCTGGCAATCGTTTGATCTGGCCATCGACAACTGCAATAAATTTTTTGAGGACAAAATCGTGCAAAGAAGTCAGTAAGCACAGATATGCGGATATGCATATATAACTTACAAAAACATGTTGCCGAAGAGAAAGCTGCCTAAGTATAGAGAAAAAACTGATTACTGTCTTCTACATCAGTGAAAATAAAAGTCCAATCGTTGATAATGGTA
>NC_036251.1:16860423-16867957 GCF_002742605.1 Olea europaea var. sylvestris
TAACTTTGGTACAGTTAGAAGGCGCATTCAAGGAATGCGACGATATGTTTGACAAGTTGAAGTTGGAGATGATGTTTATACTAGAGAGCATACTGAGGTCTTATCGCAAGAAGATGTCGATTAACGTCTTTCATTTGGAGGTTGTTGATGAGATTGACACATTCAACAATTATCCATGGGGATAAAGCTAACAGTTATCAGCTCTCTTCGACGATCCTGAAATACATATTATTCATTTGTCATTTATGTTGTACGTCATTTCGAAATCTCGATGCATGGTTATTAACATGGAGAAATGTTAATATGTCAACTTGAAGTGCTCGCTGAGCTGACACCGTTAATCGAGGAGGAGGGTCAGAGTCATATCCGAAGAGATAATCCGATCCAAAATTAAAAAAATAGAAAAAACAAATATTTTATTTATTTTTCATTGAAAATCATAGCCTCAACAAGATTTAATTATTTGTTTATTTTAAAAATATTTAAACTATCTTAATGGGCTCACTTATTATATTAGAAGGCCAAAATCAAATTTTTTTTTTTATCGAAGTGATGCTCCTTTAACCCCTTTTTAAAGTAGACTCATTTTGGAATGTTTTAGTGATATCGGATCGGATTGACCTATATCCAAATTTGATTCATTTAGTTAACAGATTATCGAATTTGAATCTCGTTTGGGTTATTGGATTCGAATCTCGATTGGATTATCAGATTAAGACCCTAAATCCATCTCCAATTAATTTCATCGGATTTGGATCAAAATCCAATCCATTGACCTCCCTAATTGAAGCACATTGAATTTTTAGCATCGGACGTGACGTAGAGCTGATAAACCAAACACACATTAAAATGCAAGCGGTCTTTTATGTACATTGTGATCGTAGTTGTAATAATTTCAAATGTAAGCATTTTTTTAAAATGTTTGTAATACTTTAGTTTTTATGTAATTGTATAATAAATAACTAATTACTCTTAATTACATATATAACACACTCACTATAAATAAAGAAAGTTGAGGAAATCAATAACATAATATAGATAGAGAGTATATACGATTTAAATAGATATTACATATTCGTCGGGTTAAGTAAAGAGTAACACACTATAATCGGGAACTTCCCACTTGACTTCGTTTGGTAGAAGAAATATAGTTTCGACATTCTTGAATAATGTTTGATGTATTGAAAATGTGACCGTGCTTAAAGTTCGACTTCCATCTCTATTAGATATTCTCATACACCGTGTGATTTATGTACTAATTAAATATTAAATAAATAATATAAATAACCAATCAAGATAATTAATTAATGAGATATTTGAAGAATAAATTAAATTAAATATTAATTTTCTATTCGAATAAGTGATTAAATAAATAATTAAATTAAGTAATGAAATATTAAATAAATAATATACATAATAAAATAAGATAATTAATTAATGAAATATTTAAAGAATAAATTAAATTAAATATTAATTTTTTATTTGAGTAAGTGTTTAAAATAAATAATTAAATATACACAACCAATTAAGTAATTAATAAAAAAATATTTAAACGAGAAATCAAATTAAATATTGGATAATTCTACATGTACTAATTCATAATGATGTCCAGTGATCGCTTGTGAAATTTTCTCTGTGACTTCGCAAAACGCATAGAGTTTTCGTTATTTTTAATGGAATGTCACAATTTAGTGATACTTTGATAGGACGGTTCGCTAAATGCCAAGGCACCACCTCGACGGGTGTCCACACGTGATGGGCCACCCGTCGAGGTGACCCTCCCTTATAGGACGATTGCTCCACATGGACGGTGCAACTGTCTTACCGTAGTATTTCTCCACAATTTAAGTGTTGAAGAAATGGTAATGGAGTTCCTAATTGTTAGCATGAATTAGTGTGATTACTCTGAATTAGAGTTGAGTGGCCCGATTGCAAATAAGGGTGGTAAATTTGCCCATATCTGTGCGTGTGTGTGTGTATATATATATATATAATTCAGACACGTATTTAAACTTGATAAAATATAAACATAATATCTTGAGAAAGGTAACCTTTTTCAAAGGTACGCGATCATTTGACTAAATTCTCGTTTGACCCTCATTAAATTAAATTTTATTTTCTCTCATATTTTCAATCACATAATTTTTCATTAAACAATATTACACTTAATTGAAAACTTTTCATTCATTTTCAACCACTCACTTTTCCAAAAATATACTATTTCACCCATTTTATTTTTTTTGGAAATCCCGGTACTTAACAGTCTAGACCAATCTTCACTTATTTACATATTTAGTAGTGGATCAATTTTTATGGAATTAAGTAGATCTTTAGCAAGATGTTTATTTTTCACTAGCATAAAAATTAAGGTTCACTGACATTAACCTTGCTTATTTCTTTATGGGTGACCACGCCTATTTTCCAAATTTAGTCGCATGTATATGTGCATAGAAAGTGAAGAAAAATATGTTACTACTTCATTTAATGATATGATAAAAAAAAAAAAAATTTCCTCGCTATTCAAGCTTATGGGCAAAGAACAACTGGCCACTATTTCGAACAGCTAGCACGGGACATGGATAAAAATAGATATGGGTACGAAGGAAGAAAATATAAACGTGCAGCTTCTTCGAATTATAAAACAAATAAAATCAGATATTGATCTCCATTGGCCATTAACAGCTTTCAAGACAACATGCCAGGAAGAGGCTTAATTATTTTCTCAAGCTCTGAAATATGCATAAAGCTAATGGTGATAAAAGAAAACTGGTCCTTCACTAAAAATGTCAAGAACAAAACAAAGGATTATCACTCATGCTAATTGTATTCCATGTTCCAGGAAAAAAATCACACAGTTTTCATTCCAAATTGGCAAAGATTCATAAACTAAAAATGCATATGAGTGCATATTTAGGCCTTCGACTTAGCTTTATAACAAACTCAAGAATTGATACCGTTATAGTCTTTTTTAAATCGCCGTCAACCTCTATTAAGACTCTCTCCAAAATAATGGTCTCCACAAAGATTGGCCAATGGTCCTTTGATAGCACACCTACAACAACGAACAAATACATAATGTATCCATTAGAATAAAAGTAATGATATTCATCACCACTGATGTTAAGTACCAGTCCAAGTGGCAAATTAAACGACAAATTCATTTAAATACAAAGTCACGTGACTCGTTTAATTGCAGGGAAAAATTTTGCACCTCAGCAACATTGTTAATAAGTGGGGATAGGCACCCCTGACTCTGCTGTTAGCTTTTTGAAAGCACTTTGCAATCTTCGAGTCACAGGTCCCACGCAGCCATCACCAACTATGCGACCATCAATCTTAACGACCTAGTAAAGTTCAGAACAATAGAAAAACATCACTACACCTGATGTTAACATTAAAACAATTAAAATAAAGTTTATGACCATTCTAAACAACTACAAAGGAATAAAAGAGAGCAAATAAATGATTTTAACATCATTGACAAAAAATGTACTTTTTTAAGGATCGAGTGGAAATACGTGCTCTCAGTTCAACCGAACTGCACCATTTGAAAAAATTCGTCTAAAGAAACAGCTTATAAAGAACCTAATAAGTTTGCTTTTTCATTTGGGTTATCTACTAGCAAGAAATAGTTTATTATTATTGGAGTTAAGTATAAAGAACCTGGAAAACTGAATAGAATCTTAATAAATACATGGAAAAAAGGATCTGGAGTCTTAGGAATTTTGTCTTGAAATTGTGTGAAATACATAAAAACAGAAAAAACCAAAAGAATTAAAGGGAATGAACCATGTTATTAAAGAAGTCCTTGGTTCAGGAAGTTAGAGACAAAGACTACTTGCTACCAGTACCAGACCATAATTTTTCAATATAAATGACTTACTGGGCTGAGCTCTCCAATAGTTCCTACAGTCCAAGCCTGCAGTAAAACAGTCAACATAATATGGCCAAAGAATCCAACTTCGAATGAGAAAAAAGTAGCAGCGAAAACCATCCATTATTTTGTTATTGAATGAAAAATCAGGCAAAACATGCTAATAATGGCCAAAGAATCCAAATTTGGATAGCACCCAATCAACAAGGATATCTTGCATATGCAACGAAAGGGATAAAAGCATACACAGAAACAGCATATTATGTGGGTCAATCACACACAAGATGACAAGAAAACTTGTGTTTCCTGCTAAAATATTAATCAGGAAGATGTTCAACGAAATTCTACAAATAATCAATGATAGTGTAATCAAAAAGCAATTTCTTCAACTAGTAAAGTAATGATACCAGAGTAGATTGATTCTTCTGCAGCATCAAAACATTAAAAAAAAAAAAATGAGTTTATGTCTTGACGATGCCAAAGATAGTTATGGTAAAGAAAGCAAACTGCCTAATTCACGTGCATTATCACTCAATATGTTGAAAGAATAAACTGGCACGAAAACACTTCAACAAACTCCTCAACAACATTAGCATCCAGATCAAGTGTAGTTGATTGATTCCTGGTGTATCACAGAGTGAAAGATGTTCTCTGAATTTTCGCAACAGTTTGATCCCTTTTGATATTGCTTCTCACTGAATAATTTTCTTTAGCATCAAGTCAAAGAAAGCAAACTGCCTAATTCACATGCATTATCAATCAATATGTTGAAGAATAAACTGGCACAAAAACACTTCAACAAACTCCTCAACAACATTAGCATCCAGATCAAGTGTAGTTGATTGATTCCTGGTGTATCACAGAGTGAAAGATGTTCTCTGAACTTTGGCAACAGTTTGATCCCTTTTTGATATTGCTTCTCACTGAATAATTTTCTTTAACATCAAGTCAAGTAGCTGACCCGTAGAACAGGAATGAGCACATCTTTCAGGACTTGCGAAAACATTTTTATCCTATATCAACAGAAATCTTGGCAAATAACAAAACAGACCTCATCTGCTGTATGGAACTCTGATAAACTGATACGCCGCTCTTGTAAAACCAACTCTTCTTTTATTACAAGGTCCATGACCTGCAAATACAGATATATGTCTTTCTTATAAAGCATAGAAGAGCCAATAAATTGTCAAAATAATCTTCAAATAAGCAGAATGTTAAATGTAATGCAAGCACTAACTTGCCCTTATGTACACAAGAAAATTAAAAAACGATTTATGAAAAGTTAAATTTATAAAATATTAAATAAAGTTGATCATTTGACAAGGTTGTCTTCATGTATCCAAAAAAGAGAGAACTAATTCTTGTATTTCCCATAACCAATTAAATTGATGCAGTTAGAAGATCCATTCAGGACTTGTTTGGCACAACTTTTGAGAAGCCAAAATGAGCTTTTGAGACCCAAAGCTGCTATTGGATCCGCTTGATTAAATTTATAAAAGTGTTTTTCCTAATTAGAATAGTTTTTAGAGAAAATTAGTCTAATATGACCTCCTCTAAAAACACTTTCGGAATGGGAAACTCTTTTAGAAATTAGTTTCCAAATAAAATTAAGGTAACTTCCTCAGGAAGCAAAGCCATGCCAATCGGGCTCTCACTCAACTAACATTTTCTCAGGATATTTTACCTCCATGCATGACATTCAAAAACAGGAGAACATAGTATTCCTTATTGGGTCTGACTAAGCTCGAGTAGCTGAAAACTGATGGAGAATAGGAATTATCCAGTATCATCTTTATCAATATTTTTAAGCACACATAAATCTTATTTTGTTCATGAAAAGGTGGGAAAAAGAGGACAAAAGAATTACATACTGCACCAATACGTATTAATTTTGGAAGAGTATATTATGATGAAGCTTACCGCTGCCCGTGTTATGCCAGGAAGACAGCAATCAGCATGAGGTGTTGCTACACGGCCCCTTTTCACTAGAAACTGTAGCACAAGGAGACAAAAATATTTGACACAAAATAGATGGTTTACATAACAAGATGTGGAATACCAATAATTTGGAGCCAGATTATCGACTGCCTAATGGTCCACGAGTAGTGGGATAATTCTATTTTGTTAAACGCAAGTTAATAGCAAAAGCAAAAGAAAACACGTAAAATGAAAATTTCAGAAGAAAAGGATCATGACTCGCAGTCCAGATCTTTCTATGACACCTCAAGGAAGAACACAAATGTGAATATATATTATTTGATTAACCATGTTTCTTAGGATAGATATAGTGACTGAATAGCAAAACATTCTTCCTTAGGACGTCATCAATGAAACCTTACCCCAATACTAGCTCTTTCTTAGGTAAAACCAAGTGCAAACCAAGGAGACTGTATATTTGTTAAAATAAATGATCTTACAATGTTTGTCGAATTTGTTTCTGACACATATCCATCTTTATCAAGCATGATAGCATCATCAGCATTCGCATTATTCCCTTCTATCTGCATTGACGCCAAAAGTAATTAGAGAATAAACACAACTCCCTAACTATTACAAGAGATTATGCATATAAAAATTCACTATAAGATTCTACTTGAGCAAGTAGATTGAACAATGTATACCTTGGCAAGAATGTTATTGAGAAGGTTGTTGTGGTGAATTTTTGAATCCAAATTCTGCAAAATAAGACCAAAATTTAGATCACATGGTTCTATAATTCATCATTGCATAAGTTTGCCAGAGAGATTTATGAATTAAAATCGAATAAAGAATGAGTTTCAACGACAATGTACATAGATTGGAAAATGTTGATGATGTGAAAATTTATATAATCATTACATTCATGACCTCATTCCGAGAGAATAAAATATTTTCTTGTTTAATGAACTGTTGGAAAACATTCTTCTGCTTAGTTTGTATAGTTAACTGAACCTAACCGAGTCCTTTAGATCATCATTTTTGTAATTTTTATGAGCATGAAACATTAGATTCAAATAACATAAGCATTGAAGACAGATGGGTAACGATGTACATTGGTTATAACGTGTATTAAACAATTTAGCAGTAGCAGATCAATTTAAATGTACCATACCAGTCAGATCTTGCATCTTACATTGAACAATTTAGATCTAAAACAATAGATTAAAAGAAAAGAGAAACGTAGATTTGCAAAGGTAATTCAAGCCGACCGTGCAAATCAAAAGAGCTGAAAATAAATAAATACACAAAAAGCCTCACATTTGGTGAATTACGGCGAGTGGTTGCTGTAAACAATGTTATACCCTTATCATTCTCATAGATTGGGGGCTTCCATTCAGCAAGCACTGCAAAGATACGAATAAAAACTAGCCTATATTCACCGAATTACAAATGTAGAATTTTCAAATAGAACAAAATTTATTTGTTCTTCTTTCATAACCCACAGCCAGAGCAGCACCAAAAAATTGAAAAACAATGGTTTTGCAATGTGAAATGTTGTAACATATCATATTTTCACAGCCAAAATACTGAAATTGTAAACATTCGGTGCCAGGTATTTTCTAAGCCCATATGGGCAATTTGCTGCCTTCGATGACTGAAATATGCTTTAACAAAAGAAAGATGCACGTTCTATAACTCATGGATCCCAAAAATAAAATATTACTCGAAGTAAACTATGAC
>NC_036251.1:16868057-16871721 GCF_002742605.1 Olea europaea var. sylvestris
ATTGATTTTTTATGAGGGCAAAAAAATAAAGGAGATTAATAGTTTTTGCTGATTTAGAATGCATAAGATATATATAGATGGTATGTGAAAAATCATCAATAATGGTAAGGAAATAGTGCGTGCCACAAATAGAAGCAATCGGGCAACCACCCCAAATACCACAATAAATTCGATGAAAAATAAATTCACTTTTATCAAGATTATTGGGATAAGGTAGCCGAGTATGCTTTGAACGACTATAAATATCACATTGAGAAATGATAAATGGTGTGTCAATAATACTCGATATTGTAAAGCGAGAGAGTTGACTTAGACATTTATGCCATAATGTTTTATTAGTAGAAATGGAAACGAAAAAGGGCAAGAGGATCAGTTGCCCGAAAAATCTAGAGCCCATTGTATGTCTCACCTGCTCCAATAAGCCCCTTTGACCGCCGGTCCTGAAAAAGACAAGAATTGGTATAAAAAAAAAAAAAAGCCCTAAAAAAAAAAAAAATTGGTAAAAAAAAAAAAAAAAAAAAAACACCACATGGTAAGTCTTGGGATGAAAAGCATGTTATATTTAAAAGGGAAATTACATAAATGTCACTAAAATTGAAAATGCATAAAAAAAATTCATTTGCACCAATTTCTTCCCAAAATGTCACTTTTTTCTACGAAATGTCCATTTTAGCCCCTTGTGACACCTTTTTAGGAGTAATAAATGCTTGATTTGAATGTAATTAATAGTGTGATGTGATGTGATGTTTTATTTTATTTATTCAAAATATTTAAAATATTCATAGTATATTGTATAATATTTTTTATTGTTAAAAGAAGGGGTAAAAATTTTAAAAAGCAAAAAAAAAAAAAAAACCCACACACACACACACACAAACACCCATGAATACAAGCCCTACCTTCTTCGTCACCATCTTCATTCCATCATCAACAAGGGAAAGCTATTGATCAATCTCAAAGGTGAGCTACTAAAAAAATTATCTTTTTATGTTATAGTTTACTACTTTAAATGTTTAATACAACATGGTCACATTTAATTGAACTTTTTGAATATCTTATTAATTGATGTGTTTTATTTTTGATATATTTTTTAAGGGAAAAAATACCAACATCCTCTAGAAAATGCGAAGGATTCCATATTTAATGAAGTATTGAGTTATTCCTTCTTTATTTGTGGGAAGATTATAGTTGAGAATTGATTATCACCGTTATTGTTTTCAATAATTTTTTCCAAACAATCAAACACATGTTTTTAAGCTTTTTCGAAAATTATGGCAGTTCAACTATCGAATAATATCTTTGAAATTGTCGGGTTAGACATTTTAACTGTCGAACTCGACATTTAATAATTGTCGAGATAGATAATTTAATTGTCGATTTGGATACCTGAAAACTATTGTCACCCTTTCCATTTTTTGGTACTACATCTATCTAGCTGTCAACATATTACATATGGAATGTATAAAACATGTCGAAAAATTTAAATTGTTGATTATTTGAAAACGTATAAAAGGCCCTCCAATTCTATGCTTGTTCAAAATAATTCAACCTATTGCTTCAAAACCTTCTATCACAATCCGCTCAAAATGATAATTTTAATCCCCACCAACTAAATTGTAAATAGTAGACTCAAGTGACGAATAAATGATAAACACCGCTAATATTAAATAGTATTATTACGAAAATGTAGATTAGAAATTATTGGGATGAACAGTGAACTAGCAAAGGCTCAATCAGCTTGAATGTTTCGTTGCTTCCCGTGGACGAACTCATTATGTCGACGTAATACAATTGATGAAACGGTTTGTATATGTGAGAACTTGAAAGTCCCTCAATGCTCATGAAGTGCTTTATGTGTAACTGACAATGATAACATGCTATTTATAATTAATTTGAAGGGAGGAAGCAATTATGGTCATTTACTACCTAACCACAAAGTCCAATCTCATCTAAATTTAGTTGGTATGATGGTTCAATAAAATAACTGTACCTTTATCCCCCATTTCCACATAATTACTAAGATATTGTCACTCTTAAATCATCTGAACAATGGATTCAAGTTTCCTGCAACTCACATTATGCACTTTGTAAATTAGTTGTAACATGGTTGTCATGACTTTGGCATAATAATAAAAATGCTCATCATCTTAACCCAATAAAAAAAACTCACATTAACGTCCTTGTGAATTAATTGTAGCATGGTTTCGTAAAATGGAAAAAATTTAATGGTGAGTCATCTTAACCCAATCATCATTGACGAACAACCTTGTAATTGATCAGGAAAGAAGAAAATATGGTCCAAGTAAACTAGGAACTCCTACACATCGTGCTCGTGCCTTCATTACAAAATAAATTATAGTGTACATAACCAATTATTATTTGCAAAATCCATGCATTCACTATGCACTAACCCCACACCGCTGATCTTCAGTTATCGCATTACAACATTCAAACTAAAAAACAATAGATCAACTTCTAGCACATTAGACCAACTTCTGCAACCGGGCATTTTTCGAAACAAGGAGTTTAAACTCCATTTCTCCTACAAGGTACAATGAGAAAAACACGGATTAGATCATGATAAAATATAGAAATGTAACACGTAATGAATCGAACTCATGCTTGTAGTGAGGTGAACTATCGCAAAAAATTAATATCAATCGTCGGTATAGACAATTCATTTATCGATACCGATGGTTAATCTTGACATATGCTTGAGATTCTGTCCATCTGTTGAGATTGGCCGAGTTGAACCGTCGGAAACGATAGTTCAAGCAACCTGCACACTTCAACAATCTACTAAAATGTACTTATGAGACGTAGAAGTTCGACATCTACGTCACCATTTCTAAGCAATGCAAAGACATTTCGTAGAACGAAAATGGAATTACCCACACTTGGACATATTCGAACAACCTTGTACTATCATATGAACACATACGTGCATGAAGCAGTAGTAAAAACCTTTGTCAGAAGATATGTTGCCCAAAAAGTAGAAGCCGATAAAATGGAGCTATAAATACACAGTCAGCAAAAATCATGACAATGACTAATTATTCACCTTCATTACATTTTATATTTTGCATATGGTCGTTACATTTCCTAAAAACTAAAATTGGCTACGAGCTAGAATGATCAAATTGCAACCCAAAACTCATTTTGCAGTAAGATTGTTGGCTACTAGATTGAGATCCCATGGAATCTTTTTGAGCTATATTCTTGGCCAGAAGATTGAGATTCCAGTGAATATTTTTAGCTATATATATTTACCATATTTCCATTTTGCCACATTAGTTTTGCCGTTTGGAATTAAAGAAAACAATTATAGGCAACCCTATCTTTCAGACACTACAATTGACCAAAGATTGATTCAAATCCAGCAAAAGGAGCTGATAAAATCCACAAAATTAACATTCCAGAATTCCCCAACTAATTTCCTAAAGCTTACCAAACATTGAACAGTCTCAATGGCAAAAATAAGGTTGTCATGATCTTAAAAAAAAAACACTGAAAAGCAAAGCATCGCCATGCCGCTGTGGCTTTTGCATATTTCTTCTTCTTCTTCTTACATGTAGGAATTTCTGAGATAGGGCTTCAAATCCTTCGATTGTCCAAAGAGATGCATTTAAGTGATGAGATATATATATATATATATATATATATA
>NC_036251.1:16874037-16883597 GCF_002742605.1 Olea europaea var. sylvestris
TATCATAGAATGTTTTAAGAAACTTCACAAAAATTTGTGCTTCATCCCAATCAAATGGAGTGGGTGAACCACTTCTTTCATCGCCTCTTCTCTCTTCATCAAAGTACTTTGCGTAATTTGCATCACTTTCTAAAGCACCAAATGCTTTTCTAAATTTCATTACAGTGTCTAACATCAAGTATGTAGAATTTCATCTAGTAGTCACATCCAAACACAACAAAGCTCAAGAATCGATGTTAAGCTCTTTGCAACTCTCCCTGAACCTTTTCAATCATGCCGGGGAAGACCTAGTAAACCTCACAGCATTGCGAATTAACGAAATAGAACTACTAATTTCTTTTAGACCATCACAAACAATGAGATTGAGAATATGAGCACAATACCTCATATGAAGCATTTTTCCATCAAGAATTAGACCATGTTTAGTCTCCTAAAAACTCTCTTTCAATTTCGATATTACAACATTATTAGATGAGGCGTTATCGACAGTAACACAAAAAATCTTTTTAATTCCCCAATCATGAAGACAAGAAATTAACTCCTTAGCCACCATATTACCCTTATGACTGGGGACTTGAATGAAGCTTATAATATATTTTTCAAGGATCCAATCATCATCAACCCAATGAGCAGTCAAACATATGTAACTAATATTTTGGATGGATGTCCAACAATCAGTAGTTAAACAAACCCTATGTCTACTCAATTCTTTCTTCAGTGTCTTCTTTTCATCAAGGAACAATTGATATATATCTTTTGCCACTGTAACTCTTGAAGGAAATTCAAATGTTGGAAAAAAAATACTTTGTATATAATCGAAAACCTTAATCTTGCACATGTCTAAATGGTAACTCTGCCAATAAGAAATACTTAGCAATCATTTCTCTAGTCCCTTTTTCAGTGAACTTAACAACTTCTCCAAAACTAGTAATGCCTTCTAAAACATCATTTTTAGATTTAGTGTAATAATTCATAGTCTTTTGCTTTTTCTCTGGAACCCTATATGGATATTTCTTACATAAGCACTCAATATGGTTTCGCAATGTACTAGTCCCCGCATTTTTGTTGCCGTACTTATAAAGTTGCCCAAAGTAAATACACTCTGCATTTTCATCATGCAGTTTAAAATGATCCCAAATATTAGATCTTTTACCTCCCTTTTTTCCTTTAGTGGAATCTGGGTATTGATCAACTTCTATACTATCAACAGCTACATCTTTCTCAAGATAATTTTCTTCTTCAAAAAGGTCAACATGATCCATATTTGTGATTCTAACAATAGCATATTAAAATATAGATAGCATTAATATGTAAATCTAGTACTCGATTACAAAAAATAAAAAATTAAATTAAATATTGCAGTCATCCAATATTTTTGATTATACCAAAGTGTATTTGTTTCCTGTGCAGCGTAGTTTTCCCATTGACAGTTAAAAAAAACGAATACGAAATCCTGCAAAAGAAATGTACAATAATGAGTATTAGAAGATAGAAACATAATTATTGAATAAACGAGAAGAGTGACACAAAGCAAGAATTATTTCAAAAGTTTGCTGCAACACTTCATGATTTTGCAATGAAACTAATTATTCCTCAGTGCCAATCGATCTGTTTACGGTACTTCGGTCTCCTCAGCAAATAGACTATTATGCTCATTACAAAATACACTAGTTTAGAGGCACTAATTATGAATTCTAGGACATGAAATTTTGCCATTAGAGCTCCAAAAGATAGAAAAACAGCATATCATTGTCATGGGCCCCCATGAAATGAAAGTGAAGAACATGATGATTTTATAGATTAAGCCTTTCAAAGGAAGATTAAGCCTCCCAAAATGATTATTGTCAATTCCATTTCAACAATGCTTACGGAAACATCCAAATGAAGTGGGGAATAACAATTTTTCGTAAGGTTTCAAATTTATGAAACAGCTTCTGCATGTGAGAACTACTTGAAAATGTAGAATGATGAAAATTAATCAATGAAGGTCCAGGCAAAATTGCTTTCTTGGACATGTTATTACTGAATAGTCAATTCAATTTAAAATTCAATCGCACCAAACTGCCATGTGAAATAAGCATGATTATAATCAATCAAGAATTCTTTACTAATTTAATTTATATGAAAAATACCTTTAGTCGGTCGACGACACTTGAAGCTTCAGAGACGACGGTGAGAGAGTCAGAGACTTGAAAACTTGGAATTACGTTTTAGACTTTTTAGGGTTTTGTTATTGTGACTTGTGAGACATGAGTCATGTTTGGGTTTTTTCGTTCTTTTTTTTTTTTTAAGCGGTCGGGTCAGGTTGGGTTTATGACTTGATATGTTATTTACAGGTTTACAACCCACTTAAAGTCTTTAAATTTCAAAAAAATTTATTTTTTAATTTTTATATATTTTTTCGCCGGGTCCGATTTGATTTTAAATCAAACTTAAAATTCTCAAACCTAAACCAAACCGTTTTGACCAGTTCGGTTTGATTCAAAGCCATTTCGTTGACCGGGTCCGTGTGGCACCAAATCGACGATTTCTAAAATACGATTTCGATTCAATTTCTTAGTTTTGCGATTTTTGCTTACAACTCTACTAAGATCCATGCAAATTTTGTGCAACTATATTCTTAGTATGGAAATGTCAATACTCTTCCTTAAATTAGAGTATGAGAAAGGAAGCGGGGCAAGCACCTAGCTAGCCACTATCAAATAGAATATCAAAAGTATATTTCCGTTGGTTGAGAAGGATCCTAATAGAAGAAAGGGCCACTTCAAGACCAAAGAAATACTTGAGAGGGTTTAGATCCTTAGTTTTGAAGTGACTAGAAAGGACAATTTTGTAATGATCAATTTGTAAAGGGTTAGTTTGTGTGATCATAATGTCATCAACATAGACTAGAATCACAATAATGTCAGTGGGATTAACTAGTGTCAAAAGAGAATGATCCATTGAAAATTGTGTGAAACTTGCATCAAGTAACACAGTTGTTAGTTTGAAGAACCAGTTCCGGGAGGCTTGTTCGAGTCTATAGAGAGATTTTCGGAGGCGATAGACACGAGTCTCCCCCTTGGCACAATATCAAGGTGGAGGAGTCATGTAGACTTCCTTATCAAGGTCGCCATGACGAAAAGTATTGTGAACATCCATTTGATGAATTATCCATTGTTGAGAGGCAACAGCGGAAAGGAGACAATGGACAGTGGTCATCTTGGCAACGGGGGAAAATGTCTTGTGGTAGTTGAGCCCTTCAATCTGGGTATAGCCCTTGACCACTAATCGGGCCTTGTAGTGCTCAATTGAACCATCCGCCTTAAGTTTGGTCTTGAAGACCCATTTACATTCAATGGGTTTCTTACCTGAAAGAAGTGGCTCAAGTGTCCAAGTACAATTATCTTCAAGTGCTCGGAGCTTAGAATTCACAGCCTCATGCCAGTGGGAGTGTCTATTGGCATCAGTGAAGCAAGTAAGGTCAGCATAGGAATGGTGAGTAGTTGAAAAGCAAGAGTATGAAAGAAAAAAGGATAGGGGATGAGCAGTACCTAAGGACAATGCAGCAAATGAAGATGTAGTGGGCCAGTTGGAAGAGTCAGGCAGATGTAATCGCGCAAGTAAGATAAAGATGCAGTGGCCCCAATTTGGTCTTAACACTATGGGTATTTGAATAGCTTCAGTTAATCCTATCTTTCTTTGATGTGAATCAATACGATCTCTATAAGACTTTTCCTCAAAATGAAATCCAATGGGATCCTGAATTTCTCTCTCTCAATAGGAAACCAATCCAAACCATCATTCATTGGCCTTTTGTTATCCTCTTGAGCAAATAAGTACATACTTTTTCAGTCTTGCACAATTTTAAATAGTTTTATCCTAGATAAAGATGTAAATGGATACCACAGTGCATACAAGTAAGCTGATTTAGTGTGCGAATAAAACTAATTGGCTAGAATTAAACATCAGACAACAATTATTTGCCACCATTACAGAAAGTCCAGTCAATTGGTGTAAACATATTACAAACAATATATTTGGAAAACCCAGTTACCAGTTTCGCATCCCAGTTACCAGTTTCAAAATGTATTGCAATTCAGGACCTGAATAAGAAAACCCACTGCATATAGTTGTACAGGATTTCTTTCTCAAAATTGCCTTATCAAAATTTGCAAGATGAAAATAGCTTTTCTTTCTAAATTTTTATTTATTGCAACATATTTTTCACATAAAATATCTCATTAAATTAGTCAAAATCGATCATGACCTTGTTAAAGTCAAACCCACTTAATCAAAGTCAACCTAATCTTGCCAAACCCCAACTTAAACAAAGCACGATAGTCTCCAACCTAACATTCTTATAATTCAAGAGTGAACGCATAAAGAAATTTCTATTTGGTTCTGTATGCGCAAATATGCTGAACAAAGAACATCTAATACAATTCCTTACCTCACCCTAATATGAGAGGGAAGGTTGATTTGACTCGAATCCTCAACCTGATTTGTTATCCCATGCTGGTAATTCAGCCTTCACAAGTAAATTACTCATAAGATACAGCTTGTGGTTTGCATGAAAACTAACTGATAATTCATTTCAGTAATACTCTAAAACTGCCAGCTCATTTTAGAGGGAATGAAATAAGGAAAACAAGACCCTGAAAAACAGATCCAGTTTTAGCAGACATCATATTATAATTCCAGAAAAAACAGAATCTGCATGTAGTGAAATAAACCAGATATAATGTAGCAGTGACATGAAAATTTGCGCTCGAATACATAAACAGTTAGATATCCAAATTTGACTCAGCGAGTCGATGAATCTTGAAATGAGATGAAGCCCGTCCATATGGATCCAGCCAGGTTCTATTTATCACATCCTCTTCTGCACAGTTCAACTTTATTGAAACCAAGGCACTTGAAAAACTGGGTACACAGAGCCACCAAAACAAAATATACAACAGAAGCCTCCCTAACCATAAAAAGTTGTACAGTACACAAGCCCGTTATTGTAAGAGGCTAATAAAACATCATGAAGCACAATATGTAATCATTCCAACAGATTAGTAACTTTATTTTTTGGTTGAAACTTCTTTGTTTCAAGACAACTTCAACCTGATCGTCTTCAGTGCTATGTGAGGAAACGAAAAGTTTACTCGAAGTCATCAATCCAATCACCATATATCTTGTTAATTTAATCTGGACCCTTTCACTTCTTATGAGGTCTCTGCCCAGTCATCTGTGTCACATTGGACAACCTTTGTGATGGAACTCCAATATGATAACCATCAGATTGAGGAATAGAAGTGACAGATGGCACAACGGTTTCGGCAAAAGTGTTAGAAGGAACTACCGCTTGCCTAGAGTCGGGAGTAGAAAAATCTTTAGCTTCTGAGTGGACAACTCCACCACATTGATGCAGCTCTGTTAACAGAAAATTTAAAACTCTAGTTAAGTTGCAAATTGATATGACATAAGGACAATAACTGCAAGAAGAAACAAAAAGATGCAAAATCCTTGATTCTAAAAGTCCTTAAGGAGGTGTTTGTGCCCCATTATTTGTGAATAATGTATTATGAAATAGTGATTGATTTTAAAATAAGTGGTTAAAAAAAAGTTTATGATTTAAGTGCAATATTATTTTAACGAAGAATGTGTGGTTGAAAATGAGTATTTTAGAAAAAATAAAATGATAGAATGGTAGACAAACAAAGCCTAAATTTTCAAACATATTCGATTATTTTACTTTTAAGCCAAAAAAGTCACTTATTTTGAAAGGAACTCTTACCTCACCATAAAAAAAGTAACTTGGTACGTGTCAGTGAACTTTTTAAGCTTAAGCAACACATGCTTTTAATCTGCATTGACCTCCCCAAACAAAAATAGCCCAGACTGGAAAGCCTCTCTCGTGGTCTTTAACAATTTAATACTAGAGACTCAATCTGCTACGGCCCAAAACTTACATTGAGCAACTGTTAAAGCATATGCATATATAGTACATGCAAACCAAATTCTTTTTACATACAATTTACGCACCAAACAAGACTCCATGAGGAGATATTCAAAAGATAGAAGTAAAAGCAGCCTTCCTTGCTTCTCCTTCTGAGTTGAAAAATATGATCTTAATTCAGGAAACCTAGGGTTGATGTTTGTTCTGGGATGCATTTTCACAAAGATAAGTGCTTAACAAGCAAGCTACCACAGTTGTCTATATAGCATAACTCCCAGGCGAAATCAATCAATGCTCACAGATCTTTCACCAAATTACTACTTACCACAAAACCTTAAAATGTTTCTCAATGGCTCACCCATCTATCAAAATATTTCCCATCCACAATTGGTTAACAATCCGATTACAACTCTTGACGAAAAATCCCTTGTTGCTGACAGGAATCCTGGTTAGCACCCTCACAGTGTTAAATCTATCCACCTCTGACAAAACACACCAATTAACAACACGATTTTCCTTAGGCAAACACCAAAAATGCATCCCCTGATTCTCACAAAAGACGACTTTGAAAATGAAATATTGAAACTAATGCATTTGAAATCTTGTGATCTAAATCATGGCGGCATTTCATTCTGTTTATTTGATCTATTACACCAAGAAACTAACCAGAAAGTTGTATTACTCTAGAGATTCTAAGACTGGTCAAGTCTTTCTTCCTTCTAGATATACACTGGTGTAAATGATATGGGAACTGTAATATCTGGTAGTTGGTTCAAGAAATTATATTAGGCCTGTACGATGCTGAAGCTACTAAAACTAACAATCAGACCCTTTCTGATATATCAACACTGAAGGATCCTCATTCAAAAGATGCCTCCCAAAGGTATGAATTTCAATAGTGAAGCTGGGAAATTTGGAAACCACCGGGGTTGAATTGGTGTAATATCTGGTAGTTGGTTCAAGAAATTATATTAGGCCTGTATGATGCTGAAGCTACTAAAACTAACAATCAGACCCTTTCTGATATATCAACACTGAAGGATCCTCATTCAAAAGATGCCTCCCAAAGGTATGAATTTCAATAGTGAAGCTGGGAAATTTGGAAACCACTGGGGTTGAATTGGTTTAAATTTAGGGTTTTTAATTTGGGGGTTTTCATTTGCCAAGTTAAATCGTGTGCTGAGAAACTGGGGACGCATTTTTGGTGTTTGCCCAAGGAAAATCGTGTGTTTAACTAGTTTGGTGTTTGCCCAAGGAAAATCGTGTGTTTAACTAGTATGCTTTCTCTGAGGTGGATTTAACGCCATGAGGGTGCCAACTAGAATTTTAGTCATCCACGTAGGATTTTTAGTCCAGAGTTGTAACATTTTAAAGTTCAGAGAGTAAGTAGTAATTGGTGAAAGTTTAGTGAGTATTGATTGTTTACCCCATAACTCCCATCTCTACACAGGCTCAAAATGATTTACTAAATGCACGCGCAAAGGAAAAATACGCTTCTCTTTGTGGAGGTGCACATGTGTAAGGAGAACATTCAAGTATGCACTTGACAAAATTTGATATCTAGTACCAGACCGCACCACGAAGATAAAACAGACTGTTTCTTATCATGCCATATATTGGTCAAATCCCAAGGAAAATGCAAATATGTTGGATGGTAGAATTCATAAATAGAATCATTCTTATATGCTAAAATGTGGTGTGAGGATGACAATCGTGAGAAGAAAGGTACTGCTATGGTGGAGGAAAATGGAAAAAACAATAATGCCATTAAAGATATCTCATAAATTTTTACTAAAACCTCAGTACTAAGCTAAATGCATCAGGTTCTTCAACCTGGGTTGCTCAAAGACATCCAATGATAATTCATATACAACTAAAAGACACATTATATAAGTATCATTCATTCAACAGTCAGCACCCTTCTAATATGCCTTCTCAACACAACCACACTATGAATTCTAAAGACACGTCGGTTAAGGAAAATCACATACATAACATCAAGATAAAGGAAAACAGATTCCAAACTTATATTCGATTAGAATTGAAAATGGCAATCAAAATTATACCTACTGCTCCATGAGCAAAGTAACACTTGCTGCCAAAGGGACAATGCCCTGTTTGCTCCCAATTGTTACAAATCCTTGTTTTCCAATTTGAGGGCTTCAAGTTTGATCCACCACCACCACCATTGCTCCCATAACCACCACAGCCACCCCCTCCCAAGCTTATTGCCACACTTTCTCGGGCTCTCGACTGCTCATCATAAAGGAAAGTGCAATTCTCACAATAAGGACAGCCTTCCTCGTTATAGAATTTTTTGCAACGCCTCCCTTTATTAGACCTCTATGCCTCTTCACCACCTGATATAACTGGAATATGAAACTCTTCACTCGACTCGGATGAGGCTCCTCATTCTTCATCATTGGCAGCAACCAAATCTTGCCAATTAGGGGGTGGTTTTCTAAGTTCTTCAACACTATGAGCAAAATTACAGTGAGTGATATATGGACAATTGCCAACCCTGAATTTGCAACACAGTTTGGTTTTGTAAAACATTTTTCCAATAGCCTTTGACCAACTAGAACCCGTAATATCTGCTGATTGGGAATTTCTTGGTCTTTTGTGTATCCGATGGTCAAATTACAAAAGTAAATAGATCAACTTATTCTACTCATCGAGTAGATCGTTGTAGTATATTTGGAATCTCGAAACCAATTCCGGATGAATGAGAAATTGCGGTCCAAAGTTGGAAGAAATAAAATGTTGCAACCTTTCGAAATGATACAGAAGTGTTATAACTTTTCGAAATGATGCATGTTTTGACTCACACTACTTCATTTGCACCATTTATACATCTATAAATAGGATCATATGGATATAATTTTGGGTACACCAATTGTATTGAGCACTCATTCTCCTTTTGCAATTATCTCCTTTCTATTTTTATAGCATTTTCATGCATTTTCTTTGTAGAGGGGATATTCTATCAAAAGTTCGTCGATTTCTTGTAGTTTGAAGTGCTCTTACCACAAGTTGTGAATCCATTGTATCTTGGAAGACAAGTGTCATTCACCGTGAACACCGTAGCAGGATAATTTGTTTTAAGGAAAGAGATAACGTCTCGTCTTGGATTATTATCTATTTTCTACTCCTTTTTAATTCATGTTTTGCGTAATCTTTACCACATTTATATATATCGAAACTCTGTCCAAATTTTCATATAAATTGTGTTTTGATCATGCTCCTGGGGGTTAAAACTGGTCAAACAAATATATCAAAAATCAATCCTTACATAGCCTGTTTTTCTAAGTCGTCTCCAACAAATTTAAGACAAAATTTTCATGGGTCTTTTTGGTTGGTTGTGGACAAACCATTTCTTTGCTTGAATAGTGATCTGTGTACTGTTTCTCCACCAATATTATTATCATTTTGTTAGACTTCTATTTGTGTAATAGAAATGACTACCATTGAGATTTCGTCAAGTCAAAATGGTTTCAATAATGTGGTACTCCACATGGTCGTACCGTTGCATAATACTACTATCCCACATGGGGAAAAGTAGGAAAAATTTGTAGGAGTAGACTTCAAGAGGTGGCAACAAAAGATGTTTTATCTCACCACTCTTAATTTG
>NC_036251.1:16883689-16888339 GCF_002742605.1 Olea europaea var. sylvestris
ATGGGGAAAAGTAGGAAAAATTTGTAGGAGTAGACTTCAAGAGGTGGCAACAAAAGATGTTTTATCTCACCACTCTTAATTTGGCTAAGCTTCCAAAAGAAACTGCACCAGCTGTACAAGAAGGGGAAAATAATCTTGAATCGATTATTACTTTGGATGCATGAAAACACTCAGACTTCCTATGCAAGAACTATATCATAAACGGATTGAATAATACACTATATGGGGTGTATAGTTCAAAGGAATTAGCCAAGGAACTATGAAATTCTTTGGAGATAAAGTACAAGACCAAGGATGCCGAACAAAAAAATTCATTGTCCACAAATTTTTGGACTACAAGATAGTGGATTCCAAAATCGTGATTAGTCAAGTGCAAGAGATTCAAGTCTTGTTGCACGACATCCATACTGAGAAAATGGAATTGAGTGAATCATTCCAAGTGGCAGTCATTATTGAGAAACTCTCTCCTATGTGGAGATATTTCAAAAATTACCTCAAGCACAAATACAAGGAAATGAATTTAGAAGAATTGATTGTGTGCCTGAGGATTGAAGAGGACAACCGAAAAATCGAACGAAGGCCGGTTGATCAAGATGGTACAAACTTTGTTGAAATAGAACCAAAGGCAACGAACAATAAACGAAAGGCTCCTACTTATGCACTGCGAAGAGATAATTTCAAGAAGGCTAAGAAGTTCAAAGAGAATTGTTACAACTGTGGCAAAGATGGACATCGTTCAAGTGAATGTCGAAAGTCAAAGAAGAATGTTCAAGCCCACATGGTTGCAAATGACACTCTATCCGACGGACTGCAAGAAATGAGTTTATCTGCAGTAGTGTCCGAATGCAACATGATTGGAAATACTAGAGAATGGTGGATTGACACCGACGCTACCCGCCATGTGATGCCGACAAGAGGATGTTCTCCAACTATCAAGAATTGAATGGGGAACAACTAGACGTGAGAAACTCTACAAGTTCTAAAGTTGAAGGACAAGGCAAAGTCACTTTGAAGATGACATCCGGGAAAGAACTCGTCCTCAACAATGTCTTACATGTGCCGAAAATATAAAAGAATTTAATGTATGGGTCTCTACTTAGCAAGAATGGTTTTAAACTTGTATTTGTATCCGATAAATTTGTATTATCTAAGAATGAGATGTATGTAGGAAAATGATACATGTGTGATAGAACGTTCAAGTTGAATGTTCTTACAATTGTACCGAAGCAAGTCGTTATGAATAAAACTATAAATTATGTTTACTTGCTTGAGCTTTCATGTTTGTGGCATAATCGATTATGACATGTGAATTACAAATTGTTGAGCAAACTAATGAATCAAAGTTTAATTCTGGTGGATAAAATCAATCCTAATCATAAATATGAAATATGAGTTAAAACAAAATTGGCTAAAACACCATTCCATTCAATACAAGGAAACACAACCCTCTTGAATTGATCCATAGCGATGTATGCAATCTAAAATTTGTATAAATTCAAGGTGGTAAGAAATACTTTGTGACATTTATTGATGATTGTACAAAGTTTTGCTATGTCTTTCTTTTGAGAAGTAAAGATGAAGTTTTAGATGCATTCAAAATCTATAAGGCTGAAATTGAAACACAACTTGAAAAACGAATAATGAATATTCGTAGTGATAGAGAAGGTGAATATGGGGCACCATTTGAAGACTTTTGCTCTGAACATGAAATTATTCATCAAACAACGGCACCTTACTCTCCTCAATCAAATGGTGTTGCAGAACGTAAAAATCGAACACTTAAAGAAATGATGAATGCCATGTTAAGAAGTTCGGGTTTACCTCAAAACATGTGAGGGGAGGCTAGTTTAATGGTAGATAGTCTTCTTAATAAAATACCTCTTAAGAAAATAGAAGAGATGTCATATGAACTATGGAAATGTCATCATCTATCCTACCAATACTTGAAAGTATGGGGGTGTTTGGCTAAGGTTGAGGTACCTAAGCCTAAACAAGTGAAAATTGGTTCTAAAACGATAGATTGCATATTTATTGGATACGCCAATAATAGTAGTACATATCGATTCTTGTACACAAATTCGAAATACAAGACGTACACGAAGGGACCATAATCGAATTAAGGAATATGACATTCTTTAAAAATATGTTTCCTTACAAAGATAAGGAAAATACGAGTTCTAATAAGAGAACATATGAAACTACCAATAGAATTTCAAACGAAGAAAAATCAAGGCGTAGTAAAAGGGCCAGGACTTCCAAGATGTTTGGCCCAGATTTTCTAACCTATATGGTAGATGATGATCCAAAGACTTTCGATGAAGCAATGTCTACACCAGAAGCACCACATTGGAAAGACTCCATCAATAGCGAGATAGATTCTATAATGCAAAATCATACATGTGAGTTGGTTGATTTACCTCCTGGTAATAAGCCTTTAGAATGCAAATGGATATTCAAAAAAGAAATTGAAACCTGATCGATCCATTGATAAATATAAGGCCAGATTGGTTGCTAAAGGATATAGGCAAAAAGAAGGACTTGACTTCTTTGATACCTACTCACCTGTAACTAAAATCACGTCGACAAGGTTGTTAATTGCAATTGCGGCAATACCTAATCTTGAGATTCATCAAATGGATGTAAAAACAGCATTCCTAAATGATGAGTTAGAAGAAGAGATTTACATGCAGCAACCTGAAGGGTTCGTTTCTCCTAACCAAAAACATAAAGTGTGTAAACTAGTTAAGTCCTTGTATGGATTAAAACAGACTCCTAAACAATGGCACCAAAAGTTTGACAAAACAATATTGTTCAAATGGATTCAAGATCAACGAATGTGACAAATGTGTATATATTAAACATACACCGAATACCTATGTAATTGTATGTCTATACGTGGACAACATGTTAATAATAGGCAATAGTCATGAAATGTTGCTTAACACCAAAATGATGCTAACAAAGCATTTCAATATGAAAGATATGGGTATGACAGATATAATCCTAGGGATTAAATCTCTAGAACGCAGCATGAAATTGTACTCGCACAATCTCACTATATAGAAAAAAATACTTAAGAAGTTTGACGTGTTTGAGGAAAGTCCTGCGAGAACTCCTCTTGATTCGAGTATGCACTTAGTCAAGAATACGGGAGAAAGCATATCACAACTAAGGTATTCACAAATAATTGGCAGTCTTATGTATATTACAAACTGCACTCAACCGTATATTGCTTTTGCGGTAAATAAACTTAGCAGATTTACAAGTAATCCAAACAATGATCATTGGAAGGCTTTGACAAGGGATCTAAGGTACCTGAAGTGTACCTTAACCAATGGATTACACTTCACAAAATATCTTGCGGTACTAGAAGGATATTGTGATGCGAATTGAATATCCGATATGAAGGATTCCAAATCCACTAGTGATTATGTATTCACCATTGATGGAGCTACTGTATCATGGAAATCAACAAAGCAAACGTGCATAGCTCGATCAACGATGGAATCTGAGTTTATTACTTTGGACAAAGCTGGAGAAGAAGTAAAATGGCTTCGAAATTTCGTAGAAGATGTTCCATATTGGCCCAAGCCGGTACCTGCGATAAGTATACATTATAATAGTCAATCGGCAATTGGAAGGGCTCGAAGCAGCATGTATAATGGTAAGTCTAGACATATTCGTTGTAGACACAACACCATTAAGTAACTGATCTCAAATGACATTATCTCCATAGATTATGTGAAATTAAAGGAGAATATTGCTGATCCACTTACAAAAAGTTTGCCTAGAGATCAAGTACGTTACCTATCGAGAGGAATATGATTGAAGCCTACTACGTAAGAGTTTTTGCGATGGTAACCCTACATTGTTGACTGGAGATTCCAAGATCTTGGTTCAAAATGACAACTAATTGTGAAAATTTCAAGAAGCACTTAGGAAATTAGAATTCCTAACTCATTCTTATGATACTAAAGTACTTTTTGCAAAGTGGATAGAGGTTAAGATTATCTTTTAATGATTTCTATATCTTGATTAAGTCAAGTGGAGTAGGGCAGAATACTCTTAATAGGAGGTCACCTATGTAAGTGTGAAGTGTGACTGCTTCGATGAGAATTGCTTAAGGCTTGAATTCTCTAAACACTTATGAAACCAAGAAGGGTTCAGGGCCAAAATGAATCAAGACATTAGAATTAAATACAGAATAGGGAAGATATTTGTGTGAGCACTGTCATCTTGGCTTATACCAAAGGCTGAGTGGTTCAAAACCTATGTTTACCAATTAGTCGAGTAAGTCTGATAGTATTTTACTAAGGGAGCCATCCCCGATGTAGTATTTTTCCGCTCCCTCTCTACATTGTATCATATCATCACATTTACATATGCGTACCCAAATTTCCATTCATGTGGGGGATTGTTGGAATTAGTTCAAATAAATAACTGAAAATTAGAAAATGAAAAGGTGTGTAAAAGTGGATAATGAAAAGGTGTGGCTTTGTGTCAACTTCAACCAAATATTCGAACTTGATCCAATGGTCAAATTATAAAAGTAAATAGACCAACTTATTATACTCGTCGAGTAGATCGTTGTGGTATATTTGAAAACTCAAAACCAATTCCAGATGAATGAGAAATTGCAGTCCAAAGTTG
>NC_036251.1:16888496-16915971 GCF_002742605.1 Olea europaea var. sylvestris
TATACTCGTCGAGTAGATCGTTGTGGTATATTTGAAAACTCAAAACCAATTCCAGATGAATGAGAAATTGCAGTCCAAAGTTGGAAAAAATGAAGTGTTGCAACCTTTCGAAAGGATACAGATTTTTGTCAAATATTGCAACTTTTCGAAATGATGCATATTTTGGCTCACACTACTTCATTTGCACCCTTTCTAGGTCTATAAATAGGACCCTGTGGACATGATTTTGGGTACACCAATTGCATTGAACACTCATTCTCCTTTTACAATTATCTCCTTTCTATTTCTATAGAATTTTTATACATTCCTTTGTAGAGGAAAAATTTTGTAAAAAGTTCGCTATTTCTTGTGATTTGAAGTGCTACCACCACAAATTGTGAATCTGTTGTATCTTGGGAGACAAGTGTCATTCACCGTGAACACTGTAACGGGCAATTTATCATAAGGAAAAAGATAACATTTTGTCCTGGATTATTATCTATTTTCTATTTCTTCTTAATTTTTGTTTTGTGTAATCTTTACCACATTTATATATACCGAAATTCTGTCCAAGTTTTCATATAAATTGTGTTTTAATCACGATACTGTGGGTTAAAAATGGTCGAAACAAATATATCAAAAATCAATCCTTACATAACCCATTTCTCTAAGTCGTCTCCAACAGCCATTAGGCCCATTATTGCCCCAGCCCATATCAAGTGGTCTATATCCAACTTGGTCTCACATGGGCTGTGTCAAGGAAATGTGGGTTGTGGCCTGAACGAGCCGGATTTGGACAAGCCCATTTATTCTTAACAAAGTGAGGTTTTTGTGACAGGCCTGTTTTAACGCGAGAAAGGGAAAAAATGGCTCATTTTTGTAAAAAATTAACAAAATGATCCCTTTTATATGTTATATGTCAATTTTATCCTTTTTTAAATTAAGAAGTATCCTATATGCCATTCAATAATTGTAAAACTTTTGAAGTAAATCTTGAACGGTTCCAAAAGGAAAAGCACTACACTAATCATAACAATTTTTATGCATTTTTCATTTGATGACAACAGAATTGGGAATGGCTTATTTCTTTTAAGTCCTTGCACATTTTCATCCAAGTTAAGATTAACAATTGTAAATTGAAAATTAGTGATGAACATGTTATATTATATTTTTTTTATTAGTATACATTTGCCATGCCTTTTCATTTTACATATATGTTCATGGTAACAAGATACAAGGAAAAATCGCATCAGCAGTCCCTAATCTTTTCAATTATTACAGGTTTTCTTCTAACATCCAATTTGTGCCAATATAGATCCCTAACATTTCGGAAATATGTATATGGAGTCCAAGTCGATAAAAACATTTACTTTTCCATTAGTTGATCAAGAAAATGATTTTGACTATATTTTATCAATTTTTAAAGAGGTAGAATGATAATTTTAAATTTCCCTATTATAAATAATTAAAATATTTTAAATAAAAAAAGAGTAAAAGGACTCTTTCCCAACCCCAACCCTGCTGCCCCTACCCCACCTCGAATTATCAAAATTAAACTATGAAAATCCACCTCTCATCGTCGGCCGATCATCACCTCGTGTTAACATTTTGTTAAACCAAGATGAGTATTGAACCAAGTAAAAATGGAACCAATATTTTGAATATAAACTATCTTGACCATGACAGATTAGTACCACGTAGTCAAAGAAAGTGCAAAATAGTCAGGACGGAAATAAAGCTTTTGTAACCTGATATTTTCAGTACTAATGTTGAAATTATTCAACACTTCTCATCTCTTTCTTCTAAATTTCTCTTTTACCTCATTCCCATTCTCTTTTATCTTTGTTTGGTGACATAATCTTAGCTATTTCAGCTAATTTCAGTATATTTTCTGTGTTACGGTGAAAAGCTACCATAGTTGAAGGTTCGAGCCGTGACAAATTGGTATTAGAGCAGCCAAGTAACTGGGTAAGTGAAATCATGGATACTAGAGCTAAGTTGGTTGATGATCATCTAAAGAATATTGACTTTGAAAAAATCTATTTGGGAACTGTACCCAAGGCAGTCACCTATAGGCTGGAGGAGAATTAAGATTCCACTAAGCAAAATCTACAAGTATTTGGGCACAGATAGGAGAAAATGGAGAGTACAGTTCTAGATATGAACCTAAAATATGATAAATTAGTGAATATTGTGGCACAATTGACATCTAATTTGAAAGCAGACCAAAAGAACAAAGGAGTAGAAAGGTCTGCTACAAACGTAAGATCTGAGCGGACTAACTCAACAAGGGTCTGATGAGCAGGAGAGTAGAAGCCGTATAAGGGGTGAATATAGAAGAAATACTAAGCTACCTAAAATCAATTTCCCTCACTTTGGGGGAGAGGGGCCTAGAGAATGGCTTAGAAAATATAGAAAATATTTTCAACTCCATCAGATCCCAAATGAGTTGAAAATGGGAATTGCAGAGATGTATATTAAAGGTAAGGCTGATATATAGTTTGATTACTTCATTGCAAGTCACCCAAATACTGATTGGGATGTGTTTTCTGAGGGGATTTGCTAAAGGTTTGCAGAAAATACTGGAAAAAAGTGATGGAAACTTTCAGTAAGATCAAGCAAGTAATAAGTTCTATTGCTAAATACCAGGAGAAGTTTGAGGAGTTGAAAGCACAGGGGATGGTATCCCTCTCTCATTTCCCTGAATCCTATTATATTTCAATATTTACAAGTGGCTTGAAAGGAGAGATCAAGTCCATGGTTAAGATGATGAGGCCTGATACTTTAGCTAAGGCTTTGAAATTGCCTGCCTTCAAGAGTCAACCATCCTTGCCATTAACATATTTCAGAAGCCAAATAATTTCACAACCAACGAAAGCAGATGGAAACTCCTTATACCAGACCACCCGATGAAATGAAATCCACTAATCCAAGTCCCAAAATAAATAAAACACACTAACAGTATAAAACCATCACTCCCAATGACTTTCAAACAAAAATAAACCTAGGCCTGTGCTATAAGTGCAATGAAAAGTATACTTTAGGCCACGTATGTGAGAATAGATCCATTAACTTCTCAAAAAAAAAAAAAAAAAATTTGAACCCCAACCTTGAGGGCCCCACCATTTCGCCCCTAGAGCTTTGTGAGAGAGGTAAATCGCGGAATGTGCCCTAACAGGCCAGGGAACAAGAGCTACTTGTACACTGCGCTTACAAGAAGTCCAATTTCATGTCTCAGGATTTGAACCCCCACATTGCGGCTGCCAACAAAGTGTGAGATAACTTCACTCCTGTCCTTTGCACCACTAGGCTATATCCCGGAGGGCAGATTCATTAACTTTTTTTTTTATTTGATATCCAGGTATTCCAACTTACACCAGACTAAATTTTGGACTCTCAAGACCCTTACCCCTAGAACCTTGAAGAGGGTAAATCGCGGGTTATGCCTCAACTGGATCACAGGTTCCCCCATTGTCTGTACACTTCTGCGCACAAGAGACCTTCCTCCACAGTAATTGCTCCATACCAAATATTTGACTGCAGGTTCCCACCAGAAATCGAACTCTCCACCCTACCGCTGAAAGCAAGACAATGTTGATTGATCCACCAGTTGAGCTGTGCCACGGGTGCACAAATCCATTAACTTTTTTTTTTTTTTGGATATCCAGATATCCACCTTACAGTGACTAAATCATGGAGTCTACACCTTGGCCTCTCAAACTGCAGACAGGTTAAACCGCAGGTTGTGCCCTAAACTGACCAGTGCTCAAGAGCCCCCCAACTGATCTACGAAAGTGTCAAGCAAGTCGTTTTCCATCTTTGCACCTTGCCTTCCAGGATAAATCCTGCCTTCCAGGAGAATATCTGCCTTCCTAAAGTCTTCCAAGAATCGAACTCACGACCTCTGATCTGTCAGCCTTAAAGCGTCATCATCTTTGCCAGTTAGGACGTGTCCTGGGAGGCGATCCATTAACTTCTTATTAGCACATGAGGTGGAAGAGAAGGAGTCCAAGGACCTGGAATAGTTGGAGAATCGGGGAAGGAAGAGGTAATGGAAATATCTATTGATACACTAGCCGGAGGATGGAAATTATATTTGCTGTTAAATACTTAGCAATGGATGAACCTACCTCGTCACGTTGTACAAATAATTGCCCATTCTTTATCAGATTTTAATTTAATTAGTACAATATATAGGGTATTAACAGCAAAACGCATGGTTAATGGTATTATTTTACGCTATCATGTTCATTTTTCTCTTTTCGATCTGAAAAAGGTGTAGAAATATAATTTTTATATTAACTTCAATCTGACGCTCGTGTATTGAAAGGCATTTTTTTTTTTTTTTTTTTTTTGGTTTAATTTTGGGGGATGCAAAATCAGAACTACGGAGGAGTAAATTTCGCTTTCACCGTGATTTTCCTCATATTCTTCAAATTAGTATTGATAAAATCCAATCTAATATTTTCCACATAGAATTTGAACGAAATTGTAATAGTTACAGAAATGAGATAACTATTTTTTTAATCAATACCGAAATGACGCAATTTTGATTGATGTTGTTTGGAACAAACACACTTTATTTTATAATTTATTAAACATATTTTTGTCTTTTATGAAATGTGAATCATGTTTCCCTAATTTAAATTTTGTTATACCATATTTACTAAATATTTCTGGAGCCTTCTTATAATGCCGTGGTAAGGGTTCTCCGTTATTCAAGGTATGTGTCGAGATGGAAAATACATTCAAAATTGTTTTCCGTATTGTGTTAATTATCCTTTTTCTTTTTTAGTTACATTGTTCGATCATCGTCTCAAATTGTGTGGGAACAAACATTATTTTCTGTTACTCCAATATAAATTTCATGTTCGACACAATATATCCTCATTACGAGGAAGGAGCCCTTATAGAATGGAATATTCTAAGTGTATATAATAGACACTATAATGGTGTCCATAATGTCGAGGTGGCGCCCCCTATTGGAGGGGTGCCTATGGGCCCGGCGCCTCCTTCAATGGGGAGGCACCACCTCGGGATTATGGACACCATTGTGGTGTCCATTATGAACCCCAAGAATGGTCCTTATAGAATTGTGTAATTTGCACTCTTATTGGAACTACGTAAATTGTACTTTTCATAATGCTTGAATTAACAACATGGGATGAGATATTAGTAGAGACTAACTTCTTCGATATACTCCAATGGTAGAATGCACAATGGTATTAATATCCAGTATTGTCTAGTATAGCCGAGACCTGTTTACCACACCTGCTACTTTAACAATACTTACAGATATATGGTCTGTCATGGAAAACCATATGTTAGATTGAGATGCATCACATGGCCTATACAATATTACAACTCAGATAGAAGTACATGTCTGTATACACAGGTGGCTTCAAGTACGGTACAAATATACAATCTAAAAGAGATTTGTCATTGTAATCTAGAATAGGAACCAAAAATGATAAATCACATTGTTGTCCTATTCATTACTGTTCTGTAATAACATGCCAAGATGTTTTAAGACAGGAAATTAAGCCGAAAACACCGGACATCAGATCAAATAGGAGACATTTAACGACCAAAGGTTTTCACTAATACTATTTAAACTCAGGAGGAACAAAATCAGTCAATTGTCATCATAAAATCCTAGGTACAGAATTCTGTACATCATATGTTGAATTCTGTAAGTTGCAGCATATACCAGCCAGAATGTTCGAGTGAGATTTCACCCCTAACCACAACTAGCTGCCGATTTCTTTGCTGTTGTTTATACTAATCTCGTTTTTTCATGGTTTTATGTACAAAAAGTACATCCCCAATCCAAGCAACAATGTTGAATGCCAAACCTTCCAACACTCTAGAATAGCTCTCTAGGATTGCTTGTCCTACATCCTGCAATAAAGTGCAGTGACAAAATGAGATCTTCATTTCATAAAGCATTTTCTTGCGGCAAAACGATGGTTCATGTTGGGTACACAGTATTGGACAATATAACAAACAAGATTTTGGCTTATTTTTCTTAATTAATATTGTCAAGCACTGCATTGCATGAGCATTGATTTGTACAAGGATAAGATATAAACTTGCCTTATTGTATTGGATCTTGCTTGTATCCAATGTCGTTTGTGAGAGTTCTGGATATCTTTGCTTCAGGCAGAACAACAAGGTCTCGGCTCTTGCGGCTAAGACATTATTCTTATCATTTCGATCAATCTCAGACACTAAGTCCTTAACCACGCCCCATGATGATTTAGAGTGAGTCCCGCATTTACGTCTCCATGTATGCATTGAAGCTTCAACCTTGTCTGCAAACTCAAGTGCCTCATGCTCAGAGCCTATATCGAGAGAATCAAGAAGACAACCCGGAGAAAATTTTTCTGTGGTATACATGTAGCGGTAAATGGTATCTCCTACACTTGCTTTTCCACTCTAGAATCACCAAAAATGATGTTAGAGAATTGATTACTAATATGCAATCGTTTTGAAATATTCATGGGCGCCAACCTACCTTAGGCAGAGTTGCAATGTATGATTCTGGTATCTCCATTTCAGCAAGAATGCTATTATTGATGGACAGTGAGGCTTTGTGAATTTGGTAGGCACAATCACGCTTTTGTAACAAATGTTTAATTGATTTCTCAGATAGACCAGTAGAAGGAACGCAAGGAACCGGCAACCACCATTTTTCATCTGCTCGTTGAGGCTGAGGCTGAAGTATCCTCCTGAATGATCCAGAACGCGTTGAATTTCCCGATATGCTTCCCGGATCTGCATACCAAAACTCTGTCTCCTCGAAGCTGTCCAGTATATCCTATGAACAAAACTAATTTCATTAGCCATTGGAGAAAAGCAGAATCATTCATGAAAAGAAAATATCTAGATTTTAGCAGATAATAGTGTTCTTGCCAGGAGCATTGCGTCTAGTTTTCTCAACGCAGGAAGGTTGATGTAAATATCTGATCTTGGTCTGCTTGTCATCACCTGAAATACATACATTTGTTAAGCGACACGAGACGGGGAAAGCTTACGTCCGAAAAACAAAAGAAAGAGTCTTCACCTCTAAAGTATTCCCATCTTTTAAAGTCTGCAATGCAGGGGCTAATTCTACAATGTAATCGCAGACTGATAAAAGGCAATTCATTTCTCTTTTCCACATCAATTTCTTATCTGGACGCAAAGGCTCTAACTTCTGATGCTGACCAAATACTGAAGCTGCAATGCATAAACAGCATGTTTGGTTATTGGTAGGGACGGATTCAGGATTGGACGACAAGTCGGGCTAATATGTAAAAAAAAAAAAAAAAAATTTACACATACACTAAAAATATTAAATGGGCTGGGTACTGGACTGGGCTATAGCCCCACCCCCCAACCCCCCACAATACATCCTTGGTTATTGGTAAACTGTATTAAATACGACTTGATATTACAATAGACGATATTTTAGCCTATTTTTCTCCGTTAATAGTGTCCACTACACCTTATTAAAGGTTCCAAAGATGTACTAATAATGAAACATACTAAAAACAGAAATGAATTCATAATATATCCATTATTGACAATTTGGTTCTTTGAACATATTAGACAGGATAACTAACAAATTTGCCTCTTCTTTTAATATTATCCATTATGACATATAAAAAAATGCCTACCATAGAGATTTGTTATGGCATTGGAGATTGTCACTGCAGTGCAAACCCCTTTTCCACTTCCTGACATGTCCTCCCCCAGCAAAAGCTTTGAAAATCTCTCCTTCATCAGTTCCAGCTCTGAAATATTTTAGTAACAATTCAGCATACTCGTATTTTCGTATAATTTATAAGAATTTGCAAGTTATTTCACCATAGTTTGGTAAACTTGCTGATTATTATCCCCTTTAAGGACTGGAAAACCATGCAAATTACCCTCAAATCAGCAAAAACTTAGGCAAATCAAAAGGGGACTAATCCACAAGATTTTCAAAAGTGATTCAAGACTATTCCAAAGTCATGAGGGTAATTAGCAGGATTCACAAACCACCAGTGGTTGATTCTTATATTAGACTTGGAAGAATGCATGTATAACATTGTAAACTCACCTAACTCCATTGTGTCCTCGTCTCGCTGCTTTTCATCGAAAGGATACCTGTGCTGCTTCATTCCTAATCTCGAAAGGGCTGCACGTGTTGGAGTTTTCATGCCCGGCCAGAAATTAGGAGAGGCTGCCTCGGAACAGCTGTTTTCATCCGTTTGCTCAGAAAACGCAGAGGTCACAGAACTCGTTCGGCAGTACGCAAAAGATTCCCCACTAATAATTGAGTAACTGGTAGTATCTGTTGGTGATTGATCAATCTGATCCAGAGAAGAAGCTGACGGCTGATATCCCATATCAGAATTCTCCTCGGAATTCGAAATGCTATCCATTAAGACCCTCTCTGTGTAAATTCTGGACTAAATTATCAAATTCTGCAAGTATTCTACACAGATCATCAAGAAAATCACTTTCTCAAATATAAAAGCTCTAAAAATGTATGATATTTGATTAGGCTCCCAGTCTGTCAAATCTGAGGTAATTGCTCAAATTATGAAAGTATTCTTATATGATTTAATATACACAGTTCAAGATTCTGGGACAAATTCTTGAACAGTTGAAGCTAAAACAAATGAATGATATTTGAATACATAACAACCCGGGAAATGACTCAAATTCATGGATTTTACAGCCAAAAGAAAAGCACACATTTATCTTTTTCAAGAAAAAGCAAAATAAATTATCAAATGTCATTGTTTTATCAAAACTTTGAATAATTATCTGAAACAAGATTCATAAAGTGAAGCCTCCAAAGCATATAATCCGGGAGATGAAATAAAACCGAAACTTGAAAGAAACTTAAAGCAACACCAGAAGTTAGATAAAGCAAACGGGAAGCCGTTCTTTATGCTTACCTTTTAGTTATTCTGGATTTTGAATTTGAACAGTTCCCCTCCTAATCTTTCATCACTTTTTTCTGCAAAAAGAATTGTATTTCTTTGAGCAAAACCCATCTGTTCAGAATCTTGAATGAAGAACAATCTCAGCCATTGATCACGAAATGGGGTTGTGCTATCAATTAGCGGGGAACCCAGTTGAAAAAATTGCTTCCTTCTTTTATTATGAAATTTTGGAGGAAAGACAGTGAAGCATGCAATGCATATAATAAGCCTATATGACCTAAAATATGGTAACCCGGTTCATACCTTTCCGGTCAAGACCCAAGGCTCTCTTTCGTTGTGTCCGTCGGTCGACACAAACTCGTTTGAGAGCGTCAATTTTGAAATTTGATTGTCAATATAACTTTTGAACGGTTAGAATTATGTGTATGAGTTGCCTAAAATTTAATATCATACCGATACTAAAGTGACCTTTTTTCGGTCTGTCTCACAATATTGCCACTTGTTTAATTTTAATTGGAACAATTTTTGAATCTAAATCAACGGTCCTCTACAAAAGGCGCATTTAATGAGACTTTATCGAGTAGTCGACACGTGGAAGTGGACATAAACAAGATTACTTTTCTTTTTCAGATACGGTAATCAATAATATCATTACTCTTCGTGCCAAGAGAAGCGAGTTTGATTGATTTCATTTATTACTAAATTAAACGTTCAAAACTTAAATTATTTGGATTTTGATATGAGACACACAAGAAAATCGCATAATGTCTTACTTTTATAATGTGAAGTGATTTGTGTAACTTCTCAAATTTAAAGAACTCAAGTTAGAAATCAATTTGAATAATTTTATTTTTTAAAAAAAAAATTTCCAGTTCTATAATGGGTGAAGGGAGGAAGTGGCCTGTGAGATGCTTCCATCAACTTGAGCACTAACAAGCTGTAATGAATTTATATTTGGTAAGGGAATAAAAAATTTAAAAATAACTAATTGCTTAAAATTGTTTAATTATTTTCTATTTGGGTTTGATTAATAATGAAGCAGTAACATTATAGAAAGACAATAAATTAGGGATATAGAATTATTATTTAAACAATAAAATTATGGAAAGACAAGAAATTAGGGATTTATAATTAAGTCAAAATAGGGTGGTTTGTCCGTGATTATGCCCGGTATACATAACAAAAATTTCAGTTTTCTTTGTTTTATTTTCTTCTACTACAAAGGGTTTCTAGGCTAGATAGGCACGACAAAACTTAAGTTTTGATTGAAACATTGAAATTAACAAAATTTCTTTGTGAGTCGACCCTAATATATATGACAAAAGAATAATTTTATTTATAGTAAAGACAATCGATAGTCGTCTTACGTGACATAAACATGTCAGTTTGTTATTTGAGGACAATTACCGATAATTTTCACTATAAATAATATACTCATGTCCAAAATCTCTATAACTTGATAGTACCTACCTACCTAATGACCAAGTCCGTGTGGGCTAATGAGTTTGGTAATAAAATTTGAGAAAAATGGAAAAATATTTGAATTTCACATGTCGGCAATTCAAATGAAATGAATATGAATGAAGAAATTAAAAACTATTGATTCATAAATAAAAAAAATTATCAACATGAACCTTAGTCAATGAAACACAAATTTTAGGGACAATTTTTTCTTAAATATTGCTCAATTGGTAGACGTGCTGACCACCATTTGACTCTTGTAACTCTTTGTTGTCACATACAGCTCAATGGGGGTGGCATATAAAATATAATTAGCATTTGAATAATAGAGTCAAATGATTGTGTAGAAATGAATAAAAATTAAAAATGTGGAGAAAATTTAAAAATTGTGTCTTATTATTTTGTCAAAAAAAATTTTATCACTACAAAGATAAATTTATTTTATTGGGATACTTTTTCTTCTTTGTTTTCAGGTTTTTGAGGTTGAAAGGTGACTTAAAATTATAATTTTCAATGTTTGATTGTGTCCTATTTCAAATGTTTTTTTGAACTTGTTGACAAGAAATTCACGTCACTATCTCTTTTCAAGTCGAGAATTTAAAACTTATGAAAAAAGTCAAAAGAGTTTTATATTTGAGGAATAACTTCAAAAGAGTTTCGAGTTTTAAATCGTATTTGAAGTATACCTTCAAAAGAATTTAGAGTGGAGTGCTAAACATGAGTAACCTTACATGAATGGATCGAAACTAAAATTTTGCTCGGCGGGACTAGATTTTAACTAATTAGAAGTCGGAACGGGTTTCGGGAAGGCAGATTTAGCCCTCATTTGTCAATCCTTTAACAAATTAAGCCTCAGTTTGTTTTTCATTGTTTGTCCATTAAACTGAAAAATATGATTGTTATCCATCGTATCAAGCCACTATATTTGACTTTCTATTTTTTGTGTGGAGCCCGTAACGATTATATTTTTCATTCTTATTTTTACATTAATGTCTACAAAACAAGGCCTTAATTGTTTGCTACAATAATATTCTCCACCACACATTTGCATAATAAAATATTCTAACACAAACCAATGAAGTTTTTTTAAATTTTAACCACATATGTTTCAAAAAATACTATTCAAAACTCTATAATTTCTTCCATAATAAGACATAAACAGGCCTTTGGTACCGTGCAGTAGCCAATAATAGTTGTATGGGGGAAAAAGCCCACTTCAACTTTCAATGGCCTCATGTTTGGCCCGGATTAACACTTAAAAAAAAAAAAAAAAAAAAAAAAAAAAAAAAAAAAAAAAAAAAAATTTTTTTTTTTTTATTTTTGTTGTACTTCCAATCGCTAAACTGTCACCAGTGATCTGAAATTGATAGTAAATGTGACATAACTTCGATTTAAGAGCAACTAAGGGCTTGTTCAATTGAGGTTTTTTAATAATAGATTTTGCGAAAGCAATTTTTTGTTTTCAGAAACGTGGCAAAGAAATATATACCAAAAAGGGGCTAAATCACTATGCTAGATTACATAACAAATCAAAGGAGCCCTATAACCTAGGTGAATTTCCAATCCGATCTTAGTGAGGAAGCACAATTATAAGTGGAATGTATTGATAAACTTTTACTATTTGAATCACACAATATAAAGTTAGTCCTTGAATTATACTGCTAATGGTCAATACCAAGATTCTTTAAGGGATGTTTTCTGTTCTTAAAATTTGGAATTTATTGAAACTGTAAATTTGAGGTTTGCAAATTGAATTTGAGCTTATAGTTACAGAGTGATTTTGAGTTTATTGGATTATATTTTTATATGTATATGATTTTTATGTTTTAGGGTGTTTATATATTGATTGAAAAGTTTTAATATTAATTAAAGATCTCGTTATTGCGGCCTTGACGATCAACGGTTAATGGCCCCTAACTCACCAATATTCGTGGATCCACCACCGTGAACAAGTGTGTTAAGATTACAAAAAGATCATAGTATTATTTTCTTGGATATTTTTTTTGACTTTATGCAATTATTTTCTTTTATAATTAATATTAATAATGTGATTATTATACAAACTTCTTTTAAGAATTATTTGTAATTATATAAATAGGAGCTTCTACTTTATCATAGTTAAACAAGTTTAGTATATATATAGTTTTCAAATTCCAACGGCGTAATAGCTGGTGACCCAAGTGACACTTTTAGTCTTTTAGACAAATAATATGCTAACAAATTATCTGTTTTACTTGTAAGTGAGATTCCTTAGTAGTCACTTTTCATTTAGGACTTTTTCACCACTATCCTTCTTTTAGAGAAATATTAGTCAAAAATAAATGTACATCACGCGTTATTCTGAAATACTTTGTAAGTATTGTAAAAGTAATATTTAATACCAATTTGTTGAAAGTATTTGATGAGTCTCAAATGAACTAAAAAGAATAAAATTTAGAATAAAAATTTAAAAGAAGAAAATTATACTCTCAAAACTTAGGGTGTGGTTGGTTTGTCCTTTTTGGGTCATTTTCAGTTTTCCGTTTTCGAAAACGCGAAAAACGCATTTGGTCCGTCGTTTTCGAAAACGCATTTTCGAAAATGAGTTAAAATTTATAATTGAAAATGCAAAACGATTTTTTATCATTTTGAGCATTTTTAGTTATAAATTGCCAAAACGCTAAAAACGCGGAAAACGGGCCATTTTCGGAGAAACTAAAAATCGTTTTGAAAATGAAAATGAAAGATGAAAATACAAACCAACCGCTACCTTAATTTCTATGATTTAATTTTTTTGTAATGATGAAATATATGAATTTAAACACCCAATAAAACTTTAAAATACATGAATAAAAAACCTAACTCTATGGAACAAAATTCATTAAGTCAAGATTC
Organism: Olea europaea var. sylvestris; assembly: GCF_002742605.1. NCBI lineage: Eukaryota > Viridiplantae > Streptophyta > Magnoliopsida > Lamiales > Oleaceae > Olea > Olea europaea. The sequence goes on from NC_036251.1 coordinate 16,901,732, forward strand.
ATTAAATTTAGATTAACATGAATATTAATTAATAACACAAAATTCATAACAAATTTTATAACAAAAACGAAAAGGTAACATATTATTAAACGAGATTTGCTACAACAACAGGGAGGCTGACAACCTCCCTGACCAAACCCCCACAAACGAGGGGGTTGTTGTAGCAAATCCCTTATTAAAATAACTAAATTGTAGTAAAGTTAAAATCGTCCAAAAAATAATTCTCACTTATACTTCCAAAGCACAGTCTATCTATTTATGTTTCACTTTCAAGAGGATCTATATGGTTTATTGTTGATTAAACAGGCATATTACTATTATATATGGATCTTGGGTTGTAATTTGCTTGTATTTGATCCAACATATTTCATCCATTGGATCCTCCGACCCTGAATCGAGTTTTCTTCCTGGGTCTCAATTTCTAAACAAGAAACAAAAAGGGCTTCAAGAATTGATAAACTGAGAATTTTCAAGAACTTGGTGTACGTGTTATTATCAACTCATCGCAGCTAACCCCGACAACAAAGATTAAGACAAGCTACATCATGTTACATATTGAACTGGCAAAGAAGTTAGCATGGACAACACACTGTGAATTCGAATAGACAACAAAACAAGAAGCATCTAAAGTGAATGAAAAACCTGGTCAACTTGTTCGTTTCCTTTTAAAAGCCGGATGGATGATTCCATTGGAGATCTCCAATTCATCGATCCTTACGATATAGTCTTTCATCCTTTTCAAAACAATAGACATCATAGAGGCATTACTTGAGATCTTCAGTTTGAGGAGCTGTATTTTCTCAGCTTCCCCTTGACCCTCTCCAACTAATGAGGCCATTCCACTTGACTCAACAGGTACCACTGTGGGAAAAAGAATATGCAACAATAAAGCCCCGTATGGTACCCATTTTTTTAAAAATAAGAATGAAAAATATAGTCGTTACAGAACCCACACAAGAGATAAAAAGTCAAATATAATGACTTGATGTAATAGATAACGGTCATATTTTTCATTTTTGTGACCAAAGAATAGGAATCAAATGGGGGCTAAGTAAAAAATGATGTCACATATTTTAACTGACAGAAAGGCCACACAGTCACGAGGGCCATTGAAACGGATAGAAAATGGAAACATATTCAATTTCACATTTATTCAACATATCACATTGATACACTTTAGAAGCAGGGTATTTCCCTTTTTTCAATAGCTATATCACATGGTGGAGGTGCAATCCACCCTATTATCACACAGAATCAAGCTCCGGAATCCACCCCAAGCCCACCCATGTTTCAAACATGCTCTGCATTATACACCGACCAAATGCTCCAGATTGGCTCGGACATGGAAAATCTAGATCTTGTACCAACTAGTGTAGCGTATGCCACCATTTCGTCCAAAACATACAGCTCATGGTGGAGGTGCAATCCATCTTATTTCACCCAAAATCAAGCCCAGAAATCACCCAAGCCTACTTCCTTTAGACCCACCCTGTTTCGGTCATCCTCGTACATTAACTTTCCCTCTTCAAATTTCTGAGGGTGCTGATTTTTGCAAGAAAACTTCAGAGTAATATGTACAGCACATACTACTTAAAGAACAGTCTGCCTGAATGCAAACAAAAAATATCTGCTCTTAAACCAACTATTTACTTAGGGTCTGTTAATATTTGAAAAATTTGCCATTTCTTCACCTAATAAAGGAGATAAACCACAAAGAATGTGAGGAAGATGAAAGCTGAAAATTTCGATAGGCATCATTCTAAGCACAACGCATATTTGCACTCAGGTTTGTAGGAACACTTTTGAACATAGAGCACCAGGTGAAAACAACTTCAACACATACTTATTCAGAAGCGGCACCATGTTTGGAGGGATAGAACTGAAGCTGTGGGATTGGATTTCGGGAAAGTTAAAATCGTTCAAAGGGATATATTTTCGCTTCCAACTCCAAGGCCAAATTTTGCTACCAGAAACAGTTTGGGAGTAAGAAAGGATGAATTGCATGGAAATCAACCTACCACCCCAACTCAACCCTCACAAAAGACAAAAGAAAAGAAAAGGCAAGAAAGAAAGAAAAAGAATGAAAATCATAAAAGACTAAGAAAAAGGTAAGTTTGGAAGAAGACGAGTCCAAAATTCTCAATATTTCAACAGTCATTAAAGATCTGGTGAAGCCTAGCATTTGCAGAATTTTTAATAACACGGAAAAAGAAAAGGCTAAAATTATTTTTCCTAGCCTTTCGCTACTTGGGAGCAAATCACAACCCAACGGCAGCTTCCATTGTCCACAAAATCACTCTCAACTTGGAACTCAATATCATCCTCCAGGGCAAACTCAAATACACATGCCACTTTTCTATGAGAATGCTAACAATTAATCAATTCACGTTGGTGGATGAATCCTGGCTGCCTAACACCAGATCATGATTAACATCTCTGTGGCTCTGTTTAAAGGCTATTGGTGGGGTAAAGGATCTTTTTGTCTAGATATAGATGGAATAAAATTGATTACGCTAATATGCAAACTGGATACCCGAATGTCTTTTTGTCACTTGGGCACCAAAGAGTTTGCTAGTTTCAGTCATTTCAATCAATTACACAATCAATTCATATTACCAATAAGATAGTCACAGACTTCAGCAATAGATATATAATGGAAAGGAACCAGAACCGTGCATCACCACAGATTGGGGAAGGAAGAGCGGCAGAAGCCAGCGGAGCTACCGGAAATTCAATTAAGGGGACGACACCATTTTCATTTTATTTTAAATTGTAAAAGCACAAACACGCCACATGACACAAACAAGTTTTTCTTTTGTTATAACAACCGGAGGGAGGGAAGGAGGATTCAGTTGGAAAAATTGCCAGCTATTCTATCCCTTCTCTCCTCGAAAATACTGAATCTCTCCGTTCTCATCTTAATTTCTTGTACTTTTGTTCTTGAATTTGTTCACATTTCAGTTTATTAATGAAATTTCAGCTGGGTTATTGAATCCCAGTGCAGTAAATCATCTTGTGTGTCGAATTTCGATTGGAGTTAACTGGTTTTGGTTGAATTCCAGTTCAACCATTACAATATAATGCAAATACCAACCTTGAAAAAGAAGACACTAGACCCATAATTTTCCCAGAACAGAACAACAGATAAATGGCGAATTAGAAAGTATTTATATAAAAGTATAAAAACAACCAAAATTTAAAGCTATCATAATCACATTTTGAGCAATATTCTAAATTTAACAAAGAAACAAAAAATAAATAAATAAAATAAAAATTCATATCACAGTGTAAAAAAATCTTCAATTCATGGGAAAACAGTGCGAGATAGAATAAGATATAGTTCAATTTCTTGAAACAATTACCATAAAAATTCATATAAGATACCTTTATCCAACAATCCCTAAAAGAGACATACAAAAAGCAGGGACCCAGGTAAACGCATAAATCAAATGGATAACCAAGAAGTGTACGCACGCACCTGGATTAGGACCCGTCTCCAATTCAAGTCGAGGTTCAGATCCATTTTCGGACAAACGGGTCGGGGGAATAATGGGTCGTTGAGAAGAGAGGAGAGAAGCGTGTGTGGAGTTAAGTTGATTCGGAAGTTTAGTTCTGTACTCGAGTACTTTCTGGGTTATTTGTTCCACTTCTTCTTCAAGCTTCAACACCTCTTCTTCTTCATCTTCTTCTTGGATCACGTAGTCTCTTTGAGCTGGGTTCTGGTTTTGCGTTCGGGCTGACATTTGGCTTCTGGGTCGGGTTTAATCCTGCTTTAATACGGACCCTTCCCCCTCCCTAAGGGTATATGTAGGGGGCGCCTTTTCGGTCGTTGGGTTGCAAAATTTGAAATTGAACGACTTGCAGAGAATTATGTTATACTACGACTTCCGAGCATGCAAGTTGGACGCACATGTATAGCCAATAAAAATGTCAATTATTTATGGATAGCAGCCAATAGATATTCTCCAAAGGAACGCGCTAAATGTATCGAAGGAGCATACGCAGACATTTTGAATTAGAGGTCACAATCAAACTTTAAAAAAAGTGACCAAAAAAATTAAAGCAAGAGATATCATTGCAATTATTTTCTACATGTTCTCATATTTTGATAATGTTCCATAATTACATTATTTTCAATCCTGTCAAAAGTATCTTTCTTAATATATGCAATCAAATTATCATTCAACCATTGATATCTGATTCGACTGCACAGAAGATTTTTGATGAAGTTATCTCAGAAAATGTTCTCTCGACTATAGCAACAGTCACTTGAAGAACTAAGATTAATGTCATAAGCTTGACTAATGGATACACTTTATGTTTATTATTCACAACCAACTTGTATGCAAGATCACTAAATGTCTCATAATCCTTCAATATCTTCAGAAGTACGCATATAAAAAATGTATGTATCTAGTTGATCATCAAATTTTGAGATATCTGCTATATCAAAATTTACCGAATAATACTGACATAGTCAAATCACTTTGGTCTTGTCAAAAGTAGCAAATGAATTATTTGGAGGCAAACACGCAACACAAAGGAGCAAGTCACTATTTACCTTAGAAAAATGATCATTCAACTTTTGAAGTTGCATATCAATTATGGCATAAAACATTTTCACACAAAAGTGAAGCAAATTCATCAGTCTCATGTCATGAAGACTAGAGTTATGAACATATTATCCACATTGGAAACATTGATCTTGTGAGTTTCATAGAACGAACAAACTAGTCCAAAAAAGAATCACATCCATCATTCTTCATGTTTTGGAGCTGTGCTTTACATATTTGCACCAATTTTATAGCATTGATAATATCTTGATACTTTCATTGTAATGCCCTAGACAATTTGTTTGAAATCCCTAGAATCTTTTTCATGAAATGTAGATTAAAAGAAAATTCAAATATTAACATCAACTCCAATGAAATGTATGCATCACCTCTTGTTCAGGTATTTGTAGCATCAGTAGCAATCATCTCAATAACGTCGACAATGATTGAAAACATGACAATCAAGTTAATTAAACAACTATAGTGAGAGCCCCTACGTTTATCACCAGGACTTTGAAAAGTAACTTCTTGATTGAGACCCATCAGCTTGATATTTTACCAACATTGAGTGATTCAAAAATTTTCATTCTTTAGTTCTCTCGAATAAGATTACTTCGTTTAGCTGATCTCTCAACAAAATTCACCAATTTGTGTACTGTAGTGAAGAAAGTTTTAATTTTCGGATATTTCTGTGTCACAAATACAAAAGTTAGTTGAAGTTAATGAGCAAAACAATATATATAGTAAGTACTTGAGTTTTCTTTCAAAATAAGTGCTTTGAGGCTATTATACTCACTCGCATGTTACTAGCTCCATCATATCCCTGGCCTTTCAAATTAGATATGCTTAATCTATACATTGAAAATAATTGATTAATTGCAGCCTTAATTGAGGCAGCTATGATACTCGAAACATGAATGACTCCAATAAAAATTTTCAATAAACACACATTCTTTACATAACGAACGACAACTGACATTTGCTCTTTCACTGAAATGTCTCGAGATTCATAAACTAAAATTGAGGAGAAACTATCACGAACATCTTTGATAATCACATGTAGACATTTAGAAGCAATAGCAATCACAATATCTTTTTGCACTCTTGATAATGTTCATTTGAAATTTTTAGGTGCATTCGTCAAAGTAACGGCATTAATCTCCACATTATGATTACACAACCAATACAATAGTTCAAGAAAATTTTCTTGATTGTTTGAATCTTCAGATTCATCGTATCCACGAAATGCCATCCCTTGTAGTAGAAGAAATCAAACACAATCAATTGATGCATTCAATCAAATTCGATAATCTGTTTTAGCGTGATGCAATTACTTAATGAGACAGGATCAAATACTTTGTTTTTTATTCTTGAACAATTCATAATGGACCTGAGCTTGATTATGTGTACTACTTGAAGCCCCAACATGTACTTTCTTTTTCAAATTTAAGAATCCGTCTTTAACAAATGAACCATCACTGAAATGAAAAGATAGTAGTAAAAGCAAACAACTGCATCTTTTGCTATCCTATATTCCAACCAGGTAGGATGCTTATTATGCCAAAAAATACAAAATCGCCTGGCTTTGTTACCCATTTTTACGGGTAGAAACGCATGATTACGAGGTTGACAAGGACCCCTTTGCATATATACTCTTTGAATTACGTCTCGAACATTAACATCATAATTCTGTATTGAAATTCTCAATCCAGGATTCAAGGGAAGCTATGCAGCATCAACATCCCTAATACATCTAATATCCCCAACATCTCCAATATCCCCAACATCTTCAATATCAACATCATTTTCATCAATTTTCTCTCGAACATTCCTTTCACTGATATTTTGCCCATTATAGGATAGTGTAGATTTACATTTAAAGTATTTGTTCAGAACTAATACAAACAAAAAATCGACAACATTAGAAATCCCTAAATTAGTTTCTTCTTCTAAGTCATACCTACCAAAATTCAAACAAAGTTTCAATCTTCCTAAACCAATTAAATATAAATAAGAAAGCTTAAATCTGAAATCCCTAAATTAAAAATCCCTAAATCGAAAAATACTAAATCAAATAACACAATTAATGGAAACATTAGCATTTATTTGGCAGGAATGAGTTGTATATAAATCAGAAATAAAGTTAAAATACATTGCAGACACTAAAATTGGAAGAAAATAACTAAAATCAAATGGAGATGTGACATACCTTCAAAAAGACAACAGTGGACTGTGCATGAATTGGAGTCTGTAGGAAGTTAAAAATATGCAAATGCAGCATCTACCGCAGTAGATAGAAGGAGATGCACAACGACGACGTGACAGTGAGCGAAGGCCAAAGTGGAAAATGGGCGAGGTGAAGACGTGAAGTGAAAAATGGGCCTAGTGGTCGATGGGAGAGAGAAAGCAAACGGTGTTATGGTGAAGACATGAGTGGTGGGTAGGTGGCAGTCCTCTCTCGACAAATTGTCTGGGACAATCGATTCTACAGGGGCTTCAAATGGTAGGAAAGAGAGACAAAGCTGAGCCGCTATCGGTTGTATTATATTGTAGGTTTTAAACTTTGACCTTCTAATTAAAATAAAATCAAAAATTAGGGGGTCAAGTAATCCTATAGCCCTCCTTGGTCCGTTGCTAAGAAGGAAACTTCACAGAGGTCTCACGGAATGATGTGGCATGTGTCCCTATTTAATGATGATGATGATGATGATGATGGAAGGGAAAAGAGAAAAAAACAGAAGACAAGTGTATGTAATTCCCAACTTCTCCATTTGGAACCCTACGAATCGTTGTTGTGAAATCCACCTCCGGCCACACGAACTCCAACCCCAAAGTGGCAGGCTATCTAGCTTTCCCTTTTCCTCAATTCAAAACTTTGGAAATCATCTTCACCTCCGACCATCGCATCTGTCCACAATAGCCATACTTGTGTCCACTTTTTGCCATTGTATCGGTCCATAATCGTCGCACTCGTCTCTATCTCTGGCCATTGTATCCCATCCACAACCACTGCAGTCATTTCCACATCTTGTCGACGCTAAAGTCTTGAAGGTCAGATTCTGTATTTAGCGTGTAAAAAATGAACAAAATTATTAAGATTTTTGCTTATCCTATCCTATGTAAAATATGGTGAAAAGATAGTGGAATTGGTGAAATAGGTAGAAGACATACTACTTGCCTTGTTCTGTAATTGTGGAAAAATGTTGAAGGCATATATACTCTTGTTTAGAATAGATGAAAATGATTGAAGTTATTGAGACGCTAGGGTAGTGATCATGAATTTTTCTCCATTTTCTTAGTTTATGTAGTAATCACATTTGATATTTGTTCCAAGGTGAGAGGAAAGAATGTTGGTGTTTGTCATAGCTGTAGAAGCAAAGACCATTTCTTCAGGGACTGTTTGATAAAAAAGACAATGCCCATGGTGTGCATGCGGATTGCAAAAATGTTTTGAGATTAAAAAGGAGACAAAGAAAATAGGGCGATTACTAAAAACTTGTAGTATTAATTGTGGGTATTTTGATTGGGTCATAAATGAAGAATCAAGTGGTGAAACGAGTACTATTAATGAATCAGTTAATTCTAGGGTCATCAAAGAAGTCGAAAATTTGCCAAGCATGTTCAACAATCTAGCTAGAATAGCCAAAAAATGAGACATCAAAATTTCATTGAACGTAATATTTCGCAATGGAAAGGAAAGTGCGGAAGTGAATGAAAAAGGAAAGGGTCGTACTTTATAAATAGTAGGCAAAATTGATTATCTGCTAAAATGTTTTTGATGGCTTTTGATTGAACCACGAATGAGGCAATGTGGGATTGCATACATGAAAAACTAATATTATTGAACTATGTATTTGCTAGTGTAAACTATGGTCATCTAATTATGTGTTTGTCTATGTTTGGTAAAAATATTTCTTATTCTTGCCATATAAATATGTATTGAGTTAAGACGGAAAAGCAATTCACAATAGTCTGAAATAATGTCATACACAATTTCGTTTCTTCATCAATCATGGTTAAAATTATACATAAAGATTAACCACTACATAGAAATAAAAATAAAACCCAATTTTGCATCCTCCAACATCACTTGTTATATGAGATTTCAGCATCGTTGTGAATCGACATCATTGGATGAGTATTAGGGATAGTGTTGGAAAGATTTGCAATGTAAGAAGCTTATTCTCATACTTATTGGCTTTAGGTTGGATTATCCTTTTTAACGCAAGTCATATTTTCATACCTACCTACTTTCACAACTACAGAGTTAAATTTTTTATGCAATAGAATTCCTATCGTACCATTCAATTCAAACATCTGTTTCACATTTGCACTCAATTCTCGGTTACACCGATACAACCTAAGCTTGGAATGACTTGTTTTATGGTTGTGCTCGAGGTGGATGGTGTTAATTCTCCATGTTCCATGATAGTCTGAACTTGTTGGTTGTGGCTTCAAAGTAATGTTTGTATTACTGCTTCTTCGGCATTTACGACTACATATAAACATCACATATCTAACAACTCCATCGTCCTCCTTTTTCGAATTCTTTTTTCTAACTAGAAAACATACACAGTATAAGCATATAGCTTGTAGAAATCAAATAGCTATTTTTCATCCATAAATCATCGTACCTATCCCAGGCACAATCTCTCCATCTCCTTCTATCGTTTCTTTGTCCCCAATGTTGATATTGTCTAAAACTATCTCATTATTGGATTGCACGAAAGGATCTTCATTTATGTCTTCCATAATTTCACGAGCCACGACCAAGTAAATGGCAATGTTCAGCAGAACAAAAACCAGTAACAGCAAAATAACTAGATGGAAATATAGCATATTTACAACACAATAACCAATTTGTAATTATAACACAAAACCAAAAATTTATTCTCTTCACTATCGTGGAACTAAAATTTTACAAAATATAGTCTGAAGATGCAGATATCTTCGATTTTCCATAATGCATTTAATGAAATACATAAATTTTTCAACAAAATTTCAAATGTTAAGAGAATGAAACAATATATTTTTCAAAATGCATTTAACGTAACATTACACCTTCAAAATGCACACTAAAGAAATCTAGAATATTGAAATTTGTTCACTTGGTTTTATCACCGTTCTTGGGCAAGATTCTACATCAATCATATACGCCAGTCTTTTTTGGTACGAAAAATGCAAAATCACCCTAGAAATCAGTTGAGGCTGGGTCGAGCAGTTGGGGAAGACGAACTTGGTTAGAAAAGATGAACTTGGACCGACTTCCTCGAAGTCAAAGCTATAAACTTTCTCCACCTTCAAACCCCCCATTTCCCATTTCTCACTTTTTTTCTCACGTCGATTGATTTTTTCAAATGGAAAATGCACAAGTCGAATGGGAAAATCAGCTGAGTTCATTTGTCGGAGAAGACAAACTTGGATTGATTCTATTGGAGAATACAAACGAAAAATTAGCTCAAAATGTGTTTTCAATATTTCTAGGCTCTATTTTGGGAAAAACCAATTGCACGGTGTGTATAAGGTATAAATCCCTCTTTCCTCATTTTTCCTTTTTTGGCTACATCATCGATTTTTTTGAAATTCTGTAAAGTCTCGATGAAAGTCTGTTTGTACGATTAGAATTATTCTTCTCCAAAAGAGTATCTTTTTCTACTGTTTAAAATTTTATATTTACGGTCATCATTTACTTAAAGGTCAAAACTTAGGACGCTAAGTTCCATTTCATCAACTCACCAACTTTCTTAACCTTTTGATATTTAAAAGTCGTCAACCCCATTATGATCTTAGGACTTTGGCGGACTTTTTTTTTTTGGTGTAATTTGAATTTGAAAAAATAATTGTGAGAGTTTGTGGCCTATGATTTACTGGGCAATTTGGTCTCTAATTTTTTTAATTGAGACATTTTTGTCATTGAGAATTCATGTTTAGTGTGCACTAGAGATGGCAATGGTTCAGTTCGGGATCGGTTCGGCCAAAACCATCATCGAACCACCAATTTTTTGGTTATACCATAACCGCACCATAACCACGAAAGTCGGTTCGGTTCTCGGTTCGGGTCGTTAATAACCACGAAAATAAATTATTTTTAATTAGTCCATCCGTCGAATAAAAAGAAAAATGTATGAAAAAAGTCAATGAAAACAAAAGCATGATACTAAATCAATGTAGCAAACAACTTCTCAAATGAAAATGCAAAAAATATCCCAATTCTCAAATACAAAATCCAAATTTAACAAACAATATTCAATAACTCAAAAAGCGCCAACCTAAATTCATATTCAATCTTCATTCTTCCCCACAACTCTTATCAAAACTCAAAATTGATTCTTATATAGTATATAAGAAATGTAAGTAGAGTAATAAATTAATAATCTATAATGTTCTTAACTGAAGATTTAAACAAAAAAATGTTACTCTTCATCAATATCCTCGTCACCAAACTTTGGTTTCTGTAATTAAAGAATTCAATTTCTTGTTTATGTGTTGTTTAGGCCAAAAGTCATCAAAGAGGATCTCTAAAGCGGCCACCAATTGTAAAAAACTGAAAACTCTGGATATACTTTGGTCAAATCTTGTGCGAAATTCACAACAAATTCAAATAGACAAATACAAATTATCAAAAAAGAAGATGAGAAGCTCACCAGTGTCAAAAGCCTGAAGGTCGAAGGAGAAGAAAATAATGCAAACGGGCGGAGGCGGAAAAGACAACAGTCGGCACTCGGCAGACCCAGAAGGCAGGAGTTGAGATTCCAATTTTCCAATAAAATGTTTGTGCCTTTGTGTTAGATTGTTAGGGTTCAGGGTTGGGTACTTGAGTTTAAATTTAATTTGTTACTGTGCCAGAATTTTTGGGCCAAAGAAATTAAGTAGTTAACATATAAAATATCAAAAAATTATGGAAAGCCCAATTATTATTAATTTATTATTTTTTCTAACGGTTAATCGGTTCGGTTCGGGGCGATGGTGTAAATACCATAGATGCAGATATCTTCGATTTTCCATAATGCATTTAATGAAATACATAAATTTTTCAACAAAATTTCAAATGTTAAGAGAATGAAACAATATATTTTTCAAAATGCATTTAACGTAACATTACACCTTCAAAATGCACACTAAAGAAATCTAGAATATTGAAATTTGTTCACTTGGTTTTATCACCGTTCTTGGGCAAGATTCTACATCAATCATATACGCCAGTCTTTTTTGGTACGAAAAATGCAAAATCACCCTAGAAATCAGTTGAGGCTGGGTCGAGCAGTTGGGGAAGACGAACTTGGTTAGAAAAGATGAACTTGGACCGACTTCCTCGAAGTCAAAGCTATAAACTTTCTCCACCTTCAAACCCCCCATTTCCCATTTCTCACTTTTTTTCTCACGTCGATTGATTTTTTCAAATGGAAAATGCACAAGTCGAATGGGAAAATCAGCTGAGTTCATTTGTCGGAGAAGACAAACTTGGATTGATTCTATTGGAGAATACAAACGAAAAATTAGCTCAAAATGTGTTTTCAATATTTCTAGGCTCTATTTTGGGAAAAACCAATTGCACGGTGTGTATAAGGTATAAATCCCTCTTTCCTCATTTTTCCTTTTTTGGCTACATCATCGATTTTTTTGAAATTCTGTAAAGTCTCGATGAAAGTCTGTTTGTACGATTAGAATTATTCTTCTCCAAAAGAGTATCTTTTTCTACTGTTTAAAATTTTATATTTACGGTCATCATTTACTTAAAGGTCAAAACTTAGGACGCTAAGTTCCATTTCATCAACTCACCAACTTTCTTAACCTTTTGATATTTAAAAGTCGTCAACCCCATTATGATCTTAGGACTTTGGCGGACTTTTTTTTTTTGGTGTAATTTGAATTTGAAAAAATAATTGTGAGAGTTTGTGGCTTATGATTTACTGGGCAATTTGGTCTCTAATTTTTTTAATTGAGACATTTTTGTCATTGAGAATTCATGTTTAGTGTGCACTAGAGATGGCAATGGTTCAGTTCGGGATCGGTTCGGCCAAAACCATCATCGAACCACCAATTTTTTGGTTATACCATAACCGCACCATAACCACGAAAGTCGGTTCGGTTCTCGGTTCGGGTCGTTAATAACCACGAAAATAAATTATTTTTAATTAGTCCATCCGTCGAATAAAAAGAAAAATGTATGAAAAAAGTCAATGAAAACAAAAGCATGATACTAAATCAATGTAGCAAACAACTTCTCAAGTGAAAATGCAAAAAATATCCCAATTCTCAAATACAAAATCCAAATTTAACAAACAATATTCAATAACTCAAAAAGCGCCAACCTAAATTCATATTCAATCTTCATTCTTCCCCACAACTCTTATCAAAACTCAAAATTGATTCTTATATAGTATATAAGAAATGTAAGTAGAGTAATAAATTAATAATCTATAATGTTCTTAACTGAAGATTTAAACAAAAAAATGTTACTCTTCATCAATATCCTCGTCACCAAACTTTGGTTTCTGTAATTAAAGAATTCAATTTCTTGTTTATGTGTTGTTTAGGCCAAAAGTCATCAAAGAGGATCTCTAAAGCGGCCACCAATTGTAAAAAACTGAAAACTCTGGATATACTTTGGTCAAATCTTGTGCGAAATTCACAACAAATTCAAATAGACAAATACAAATTATCAAAAAAGAAGATGAGAAGCTCACTAGTGTCAAAAGCCTGAAGGTCGAAGGAGAAGAAAATAATGCAAACGGGCGGAGGCGGAAAAGACAACAGTCGGCACTCGGCAGACCCAGAAGGCAGGAGTTGAGATTCCAATTTTCCAATAAAATGTTTGTGCCTTTGTGTTAGATTGTTAGGGTTCAGGGTTGGGTACTTGAGTTTAAATTTAATTTGTTACTGTGCCAGAATTTTTGGGCCAAAGAAATTAAGTAGTTAACATATAAAATATCAAAAAATTATGGAAAGCCCAATTATTATTAATTTATTATTTTTTCTAACGGTTAATCGGTTCGGTTCGGGGCGATGGTGTAAATACCATACCCACCCCGCCACGAATCGGTTCATTAAAATCAAATACTACATCCGTGCCATTGCACCATCGGTTCGATTTTTTTCGCCCAATTCGGTTCGGTTAACCGCGATTTTCAATTTTGACGGTTCGAATTGCCATCTCTAGTGTGCACTAGTCCCTATACAGTACTATGGAAATTGTTCATCAAATGCTAAATAATCATTTGTGGAAAAGAAAAATATACACTTATTTTTAAACTAAAACAAATAAAGAAGTAATTAAATAGAAAAATCAAGGAAATGAAGGGATGAGGTCCAGAGCTGCCCCAAACCCATTTAAATTCTCATATATATTTTTTCCATATAACAATCCAGTGCAAAAAATAATTTTATCCCCTCTGATTTCGCCCTCTGATTTCCTTCAAAGGGCGTTTGAGAAGTATATATGGAATTAATCTCCTAAGTGTTGTGTGATGTATCACAGTATAATAGGTAGTGGAATTATTAATCAAATCATGATAAGATCTCAATTTTTGAAACAATATATAGGGAAAATACCATATCACATCAGATCCTACACTAGATGATTTGTCTCCTCCCATTTATCTTCGTCACACTTGCCGTGTTTCTCACACATCGGATTGGTATGGTTTTTCTCCCATAGTTCCATGTTTACCTTCTTAATTCGATTTT
>NC_036251.1:16915990-16925964 GCF_002742605.1 Olea europaea var. sylvestris
GATTGTTCACCTCTATATCACTTGCAGCTTCACAATCGTGGTCTTTACATCAAATAGATGTGAAGAGCGGTCTTTTTTAAAACTTCCATTTGGTATACCTCTTCCATCAGCTAACTCTTTATGTAAACTAAGATGCCTTTTATATGGTCTTAAGAAGGCCCCTTAAGCATGATTTGACAAATTTCGTAACATTCTTTTAGATTTTTCATTTACTCAGAGTTGGTATAATGTATCTCTATTCCTTCACAAGAATACTGTTGACATTATTTGTTTGTTGGTATATGTGGATGGTATTATCTTCTCGAGATCTAATCATTATTTGTTTGTCGGTATTTGTTGAATGCATCAGCACATATAAATGATGGCAAAGCTACAATAAGCTGCATCAAGAAAATAAATCATCAATCGCCAAGTAAAAAACTTAAAACATTCATACAAGATAAAAAGAAAACAAGGGAAACAAAATGAACTTAGATTTCAGTACATTTTCAAACTGATTAGCTAAATCAAATGCCGATACAATTTTGCTCCATTAGGTACATTTACTAGAGATTATCAAGCGCCATTTTAACAGTCTTACCGGGGAACTGGCAATGTGTAAGCTAATTTGGAGGTCAAAAATCCATCAAAATAAGCTTATTTGCAATGGATGATGCATTTGTAACAGTTTCTCAATTTCACAAGCCAACCATTCAAATCAGTATCCCACTTAAAATATTCATAAATTTTCTAAATGTCATTCTTTTGGCGTGTATTCAAAGTTCACCTATTGGGTAAAAAAATGGTTTTTCTTTGAATTTCTGGATTGGTTTTCGTGTTGTTTTTTATTGCAACATCAGGTCTGTTTTCTGCTAATGAAGTGGTCATAGAAACATGTGCATAAAATAAGTAAAATATTATTAACTAAAGAAGGTATAGAAAAAATTATGATGTGCTTTCATCATAATTTTTATTCCATAAAAATTATCAACTAAAGAAAGTATAGAAAAAATTCGATCCCTAAGAATAAGTGTTTATAAACTGCTACATTTAGCAAGTTTTATAGTATCATGCAATTTGGTATGCGTTGATTCTGCCATAACCTCAAACAAAATAATTACCTGAGGCAGCAATGTAGTCAATCATTCTAAGAAAATACCCAATACAAGCACCATACTGGCAGCCAACCCTCGGGTTGTACAGCAATGGCCAAAGTTACCAATATTCCCTGCGGTAAACCCTTAGATCCAACAAATGATACTCCAACACCAGAAGATGAATATAGTTTTAATAGTGTGCTCATGAGGAAGAAGAATATGGCTTTGTAGCAAAATTCAAGACCTTTTCACAAGATTTACAAAACATTAATACTAAGAATCTACTTTATAATCCTAGTCATGGACATCCACTTTTCTCAAAACCCACTTCCAAAATCACTAACAAAGTATAGGAAAATTTTGATCCCTAAGAATAAATGTTTATAAACTGCTACATTTAGCAAGTTTTATAGTATCATGCAATTTGGTATGCACTGATTCTGCCATAACCTCAAACAAAACAATTACCTGAGGCAGCAATGTAGTCACATTGCATTCTAAGAAAATACCCAATACAAGCACCATACTAGCAGCCAACCCTCGGGTTATACAGCAATGGCCAAAGTTACCAATATTCCCTGAGGTAAACCCTTAGATCCAACAAATGATACTCCAACACCAGAAGATGAATATAGTTTTAATAGTGTGCTCATGAGGAAGAAGAATATGGCTTTGTAGCAAAATTCAAGACCTTTTCACAAGATTGACAAAACATTAATACTAAGAATCTACTTTATAATCCTAGTCATGGACATCCACTTTTCTCAAAACCCACTTCCAAAATCACTAAAAAAGATCATTACAAAATTTGAGACGCAATTGTAACAACACTCAAGACTAAATCACAAAATCGACAAATGTTAACTCTATCAATCTACGCTATAATACCATCAAAGAACATTCAGTTTTCTCAAAACTCAATTCCAAAATCATACACTCATTACGAAATTCAGTTTAGACGAAATTGTGACAAAATTCAAGACTATCTCAAAATATGCATAAATATTAATACTTATAATGAATATTATAACCCCAACATTCAAGTCTAATCACAATATCGACAAATGTTAACTCTAACAATCTACGCTATAATCACATCAAAGAACATTCAGTTTTCTCAAAACCCAATTCTAAATCATACAAAAAAGCAATTACGAAATTTAGTTTCGACGAAATTGTAAGAAAATTCAAGACTATCTCAAAATATGCATAAATATTAATACTTTTAATGAATACTTATATATATATAACCCTATCATGTAAGTCCATGTACAATTCAGCTCATGTGACGTCTTGTAGACTGCAATTTAACCCCCAGTCAATCTTGCATCTTGTTCTAAAAAATACCATATCAAAAAATAGTTATGCATAACAAACGGTAGCAATGTTCTTTACTTTCTACCTAGAAAATTTGATAGTAAGGAAGATATAGAACTCCAATATCTTTTATGTAGAATAATTAGATATTGAAACACATATCCTTTCGCTACAAAAGAAGAAAATGTGGGGAAAAATACAGTGATGGTATACCTTTTTTACAAGATCATTTATGTGGCTTTCCATTTAATTTGAAGCTTCTAGAGCTTAGTTTTAAGAGAAAATACTAGGTTTTAGAGGTAAGAGTCTTCGTATTCGAAATTGGAAATCTATGACCAAGCCAATAGAATTCTTTCATAGATGCAGCCAGTGGCGAACGCAGGCATTTTTAGTTAATAGGGCACACTCAAGCTTTCCAAAAAATGACGGAAAAAATAAATGTTAGATATCCTATTACAATTATTCTGTACGAGTTTTCATACTTTGATAACGTTGACTAATAATGCTATCTTTATTTTAATTTTTGATGAAATTCCCAATTTCCAAACAAATTTCAAACAATGGCTCTATTCAATCCCTAACATTTACATACCTAGTTGGCTAGTTCAACAAATCCATAGACATTCACAAATTATAAATCATATATTCAGATTTGCTCCAAGCATATTCAATCCCTAACATTTACATACCTAGTTCAACAAATTCAGAGAGATTCCCAAATCACCAATCACATATCCAGATTTGCCCCAGGCATACTCAATCCCTAACATTTACATGCCTAGTTTAACAAATTCAGAGAAGTTTCCAAATCACAAATCATATATTCAGAATTCATTTTTCACCATAACTAATTGTCAAGAAAGCTTACTTGTTGCAATGAAAACTCGAAATCAGAAATATACATTAACTAGTCTACATTAAATTCATTCATAATTATACAGGACCTAAAACAAGATTTCAAATGAAGAAGATGTTAATTCAGTAACTAGAATCGGTCTTGATACTTGAACCATACGTTTGGGATATATGGAGGAATACTTTACATTGAGAGGCAACTGCAGTCCATTTTTTTAAAAAAGGGCTACTATTATGAACCCCATCCTCTAAAAGAAGTTGCCATTTTTCCAAATGTGCTTTCAACTAGAGATCAAGAGATGTAAGTAAAATCAAAGTTCAAAACATAAAATAATTTAAAGACCAACGTGTGTAGAATTTGTACTAAAGTTGGGTTTTTGGGAAGCGGACGGCTATGGTGGCAAATGGCAGTGGCAACTATCAAAGATGGGAGGTAGGCCACGCATGGTTGAAACGGCAGCAGCATCATTCGACTGAATCGGCCGCACAACCGGATGGTGGATGACAGATGACTTTGAGTCTGATAGTGGCTCCAATTGCCGGCAACACTCAAGGCAAGAAGGAAATTAAGGAAGGGTTCAAGTGAGGCAGACATTATGGGACGGTTGGTGGGATTTCCTTTTCAAATTTGCAGCTGTAATAGGACTATAATCTGATATATTCATATTGAAAAAAATCAAACTTGGTGGGTCACGCGACCCACCAGGACCCACTGTGGGTTCGCCCCTGGATGCAACTTGTTGATATCTAATCTCAGCTATGGTATCCTATAATGAAAACAACTAAATTAAAATAGTAGGACAATGAGGATTAAATCAAGCCGAAATGCCCACGTAGTTTCTTTCTTTCCTCATGCCATAGAGGCTATAAATAAAACACCCTCCCCTTAACCTATGAAAAAGAATATAATCAGAACATAGCAACTACATCCATAACAAGCATTGCATACTTGGAAAAATACAAACCTCCAATTTAGCTTTGAAAAGGTTGAGATCAGGCCCCTTCATTTTTCCTTCCCTTCATGTAAGAGGCATAGGCCTGCAAGTTATTGACCAAAAGCGGTTTCATAAGAAATTTCATAATTTAAAAATTAAAAAAAAAAAGTTGAGCATGACTCAACAAAGATGGAACACCATTATGTATGTAAGACATTGAAATTTAAACAGAATACAAACAGAAACATATACCTATGAACTATAGGCAATTGGTTAATTCAAAAAAATAAAAAATACCTAAGTATCAGAACAGATAAAACAACAGTAAAATGGTTTACTTCTAGCGTGTTCACCGTACAATGTGGTTTGATTTGGCTAAGTCCCGATCACCACTGCAAACCAAGCCCCACTCTCCTGTCAAGGTCACAGAAGCCTCCCCATCTTCCCTATCGCAGTGAAGTTCAAAATTGCCACCCACCCATTATCGAGAACATGGTAAGAAATAGATCGGGGCTTAAAAAAGAGGAGAGGAAGAAGAAGAAAAGAGGAGTGAGACGAGGTAATGCAAGTATTATGCCAGACTTCAATCAATCTTGGATATAAATATTTTTTATATATAATTAATACAATTTAATCATATATCTATTATTCAATTAATAGATAATTAAATAAATAACAAAATTTGTAGATTCAAATCTTCGTAATTTGTTAATCACAAGGAGTTGTGATTGTAAGATACAAATTATATATAATTGAATTTTAAATTGTTTGCGGTCGTAAGTAATAACGAGATACGGATATTGTTATTACGGATAAACTATCACGTGTGGCATTTCTTACTTAAGAAGTAAGTAGCTGATCTCACAAGTTAAAGTGTAGTGACACTTAATGAACACGTGGATATTTTATTATAGAACAAAATATTGGAGACCTATCGAGAGATTCCACATGGATGAGTATTTAAATATCAGTGGTTAATCTCTAATGTTCGGTAGTGGGATTGGTCCTTTGATTTGAGGTCGTCATAGTATCTTATAAGACAGTTATACTTTAACGGTGTTGGATGTTGCTCTGCCAAGGGCCGCTAATACGACATCGTTCGAGTATGTCAAGAATTGTATGAAGGTTATGAATGACCAACAGAGAATTCGTCACTTTTAGATAGTAGGAGATTATGATCTGTTTTTCATTCAATTAAGTCGATAACGAAATTTTTGGTCAAGGTGTAGTTATAAGTCGAAAAGGAGTATTCGACTTATATTGACTTAATAGTAGAGTGAAATATATGATCAATATTCGGGATTGACACACTTCCATATCTCGTAATTGATCGGATTATATTGACGAATGGATTATAATTTCACGGTAAACGAATGAGTTTGGTTTTGTTATACCACGAGCCCGTTTGAGCCACATTATAATGAGAAATAGAGCCGTTATGGGCCCCACACCAGAGATAGAAATTCAAAAATGGTGGCTTGATGTGATGGATAACGGTCATATTTTTTATTTTAATGAGGTAAAAATGGGGCTCAAACAGAGGCCACGGGACATTTCCCGTCACATGTATTACCCTAACACATTGTTAGATGTCAATTTGGGACGGCGAGTGTGAATTGGTAAATTAAAAGAATGTTTTAATTTATCAATTTTGACTAGATCAAAATAATATTTCATGTCGTTAGGCATCGTGATCGGAAACCTGATGAGTCGCACACAAAAGGAGAACTAGAAGCTTGTGATTTGTCAATTAATTAATTTAACAAGTGTTGAATAAATTAATTAATTGGGTTACTTATTTTTAGCCCTGATTGATTAATTAGATTAATTAATTCACGAATTGGATTTAATTAAATTAGTTAATTAAATGTTGGACCCGGGTCAGGCTAAACCCGTTCGAGCTTATATATGATTAGGATTTTCAAATTTGTAGAGATTTTCATTATTTTTGCTAGCACAAGAAAAATCTTAATACTACAATCTTGTTTTCTGTGTGGATCACCATTGGAGGCTGGACAATTGGACAGTTGTGGGAGACAGATCCAAGTTGCTGGAACAAGATAAGACAAATGAGTTTGCAGATCGTGAAAATGTATCACTTTTATTAAAATTTTTATCTAAACACAAAGACGATTCTTGGTGGGAATTGAAAATTATTTTAATTTTTCGCTGCGCATGTTAAGTAGATTCCCAACAAGTTAAACATTAAGTTGGGCCCAAAAGTCTTTTTGCTACATTTACCAAACGTTCGCAACTTTTAATAAACACTGCAAAAAATTTAACTTTCTGCAACGTTTAGTAGTAAGCGTTGCAATAACTATATATCTAAGTATCCGTAATAGTCACTAAAAGTTGCTATAGAATGAACTTTTAACAATGGCTAATAAATTTTGCGAAAAATAAAACTTTCACCAACACTCAATAAACGTTACAAAAAATCAACATTATCAACATTCTTTTAAAAAATGTTGCCAAATCTTAATTATGTTTATCAATGGTAACATTCAAACACATTTATGTTGCGATTGACACTTTAGCAACATTCAAATAACAAATGTTGCATTTTATGTGTTACAAAATCCCATTTTTGTTGTAGTGAATGGAGTATGATATCTATATTCTCACATTCTTATCATGTAAGAATTTGGAATTCATAAATGTAAAGATTGGTGAATGGTAGATCTAGGAGATCCATTGGTAAGAGAGGAAGCTATTATATTGCTAAGTTTACCTTTGTGTTGGCTTACTTACTCCCTGTCCCCTTCCCTGTGCACTCCAATGCGAGAGAAAAAAAATGAATTCAAATCTGCTAGCAATCCTAAACTTAATTTTTTGTGTTGGTGGAGGTATGAATTATTTTCATCAGCATAAACCTTGTCCAATAATCCACCGAGATTTGACACCTAGGTACTGACAATCATCTTTTACTGTTTTGTTACCTTAAAGTAAATTTTTTACTTATTTTGAAAGTAATGTCATACTTTAGAGTCAAATAAGTAACTTGTAATTTCCAATTTTAATAAATAGAAAATCATTTTTATCATAAAACATCACAACTTATAAGCAAACATTTTAAGCTTAAGAGAGCGTGCTGAGGTTGTCTTTGCCTGTCCTCTGTTCAACTTGTGCAAGTTTTTTCTATGAGTTATTTCATCAGTTAATCCATTTCTTGTAAAAATATTTTTCAAGATGGAGTGATGAGTGATTTACACTCATTATATTATACCATTAATCTCATGAGTTTGCTATCTTGGAGAGTATTTTAGAAGTGCTAACAAGTGATTTTGGTGTTATTTTGTAGATTGATGGAAGTGGAGAAAACAATAGCTAAAAGAGGTCAAAAGAAGGAAATATGCAAAAGCTAGTGAAATTGGATGAAATGATCAAAACATAAGAGATCCAAAGTTCGAGGATTAAAATGCAATTAATCAAAAGTCGTGTCGAAACTTGAAATGAAGATCCGAGAGTTCTAGAAGCCAATTGGATGACGGAAGGTGTCAAATGGATCAAATTTAGTCAAAATATGATCATAAATCATTTTCCAACCAAAAAGTTTTGCGTCGGAGTTTTAGTCTCACATTTAGACTCATTTTTGACATAGAAAATGATCGAATTGGAGAATGATTCCGGAAGCAAAATTGTAGTCCTTTGAATTCGCTTTCTAACGCATCTTGAATCACTTTAATCGGATATCGAACGAGAAAGTTATGCTAAAAATACTGAAAGACGTGCAGAATGCCGTTTCGGGCGTACCGGGCGCCGTGGCGCCCATCTTGCTGAAACAAGCAGAAAGTCAACGCCCAAGTGCCACTAACGCAGTGCCCAGGCGCTGCATTTTTTCAACAGAAAGAGGGAAAAAGCTATCACGAGGCATGGAATAGATTTAATTAGCTGATGAGAAAATGTCCAAACCATGGAATCACTCAAGAAAACCAAGTGCAGTACTTCTACACCGAACTTACACCATTATCAAAATCTCAAGTTGATGCCTCTGCTAGAGGATCAATCATAGGGAAATCAGTGCAACAAACCATGGACCTATTTGAGTTAATTGCTACCACACATTCAATGTTCTCATCAGAAAGAGTGGTACCACCAAAGGCAGCAGGAATGTGTGAATTAGACAGTACAAAATCTACTAATGTACAGATAGCAGCTTTAACAGAATAGGTAAAGTTACTTGTAAAATTGCAAACACATGGAGCAAATGCAATGATGACCAGTTCAGTATGTGAGAATTGTGGGAGAAATCACGCTACAGAGAGCTGCATGATGCTCACTTCTTCAGAGGAAATAGTAAACTTTATTCAAATAGCTCCCGTAATTCCAACTCATATGGTAACAATTTCCAGCAAGAAAGAAGACCAAGTTTGGGGGAGATGTTTCAACAATATGTGCAGAAGATAGACAAGGTGTTCCAACAAATTGACATGAATTTTCAAAATCAGCAGGCATCCATCAAGAAACCGGAGACACAAATTGGTCAGATAGCACAACAACTTGCAAAATGTCCACAAGGGACATTTCCAGGCAATACAATGATAATTCCTAAGGAATAGTTGATGGCAATTAAAATAGTGGAGAACGATCCACCCAGGGCTCCCTTAAAAGTTAAAACATATGTACCTCCACTTCCGTTTCCCCAAAGACTTCGAAAGAAGTCGATGGAGCAAAATGTTCATGTCATAACTACAAAGAGCGAGATACAAGCACCAGAGATCACTACAGAGAGACCCAAAAGAAAAAATGACCAAGAAGTGATTGATGAAGCTACAAGGGTAGAAAAATCTGTACCAAACGTAACTGAAAATGAAAGTACAGAAACATCAGCTGCCAAAGCACCAAGTCTAGACAAATCTTACATGCCTCCCATTCCCTTTCCTCAAAAGCTCAAGAAGAACAAAAAAACACAAACTATGAAAAATTTCTCAATGTTCTCAAGAGGCTCCAGATCAATGTTCCGTTCATAGATGCGATACTACAAATTTCAAGCTATAAGAAATTTTTGAAAGAGATGTTGACAAAGAAAAGAAAGCTTCTGGAGTTTGAAACTGTGGCATTAACTGAGGAAAGTAATGCAAGAGTCCAGAGAAAATTGCCTCCTAAATTGAAGGATCCGGGAAGTTTTATTTTACCAGTTTCAATTGGAAATTCCTATTCAACTAATGCATTGTGTGACACTGGTGCTAGTATCAATCTAATGTCGTATTCTGCTTACAGGAAATTAGGAGTAGGTGAAGTCAACTCAACATCAATAACGCTACAGCTAGCTGATAAAACAATCGCAAGGCCACGAGCAAAGTTGAGGATGTACTCGTAAAAGTAGGAAATTTAATATTTTCAGTGGATTTCATTGTATTGGACATACCAGAAGATTGAGACATTCCAATTATATTGGGTCGACCATTCTTAGCAACGGGACGAACCCTTATTGACATGGAGAAGGGAGAACTAATCTTGAGGGTGGAGGACAAGCAGGAGATATTCAATAATTACATCCAATATGAGAAACTTCCCAATAAAAATGATTGCTATAAAATTGATGAAGAAGAACCACCTGATCAACGAAGCAGTCAGAATAAAAAAACAAATTTTGGAGAACTTCTTGGTAGAGATAAGAATGGACAAATCAAAATTTGGAGAGCAAAAAAGGACGCATCAATGAAAATTGCACAAAGTGCAATGATGAAATAACTTGGTTTGAGCCACCATGATAAATCAGCGGCACAAGTCAAGCTAATGACTTAAAAGAAGCGCTTCTTGGGAGGCAACCCAAACTTTTATTTTATTT
>NC_036251.1:16926376-16930444 GCF_002742605.1 Olea europaea var. sylvestris
GGAGTGACATCATTTGCTTACATTGTTGAGTTTCTCGAATGCTTATGTGTGATTTGCTTGTTTTATGTGTTGGTGTTTTTATTCAAAAAAAAAAAATTCATTTCGTGTTTTTGCATGCTTGTGTGTGTTGGATAACTTTGCCGGTATTGATATGTGTAATTGAGAACATGCATTGATTTATGGATTGTGGACGAGTTATGTGTTTGAGTTAGATTTTTGCTTATTCATGTGAAACGAAAATTATTTTTTGCACGTGAGTTGATTGTAGCGTTGTGCATGAGTAGGTTGATTCATATTTATAGGTTGAAATAGAGAACTTAGATGCTAAACCCAAACAACCATTAAACATTACAATACCCTTAAACCAAACTTAGGACATTTGGATGATTGCACTGTTGTAGGGAAATTTGGAGATAAATGTGGATTTCGTGTGTGTTAATTTTTGTTTGGATTGTCTGAGACTAATAGGATGAAAATTGGGTGAAAATCTTAAGTTAGACGTCGATTTTCGAGAATAGGTGTTTAATAAGGGGCATTGCACTAATCACCGTATAAAAAAAAAAGATCCCAATGAGGACAACTTTAATAATCTCATTGTGAATCGCCTCTTCGTAACCTTTATGACTCGAGTGATTAAACTCGTAAGGGTTTAAAACTTGGTGCCCTAAAGTCATCTGAATTAGGAGTCATCGGCCTAAAACTCGCTACAATGGTCATTTAGAAAGTTTAAGGGAGAGACGTCCGCACAAAGAGTGATTAAAGAATAAAGATATATATGAAAAAAATTATTAATTAAAAAAAAGAGAAAAAATAGATATCAAATGCCTTGATTGAGCCCCGAACACTTGTTTTAGAGGATTAGACCTTTGATAAGGGGTTAGTAACTTGGTTGATTTCTAAAGGTTGAAGCAGTCAAAAATAAGGAGAATCCTCATTTGTTGACATGTGGAACTACAATCAGTAAAATCTAACCAAACTTGAGTGGTGTAAGAAATTAGTATTGAAAATTTAACCTTAAGTTACACCGTTGGAAAGAGAAAAGAAAATAAGTTTGGGGTGTGTGAATCCCACGAGCAAAGTAAGGAAAAATTTGACTTCTAAGGTCGGGAATTGGCTCAACTTATTATTGTACAGCGTTGCACTCGACTCTCCACACACACACACACCTAGGGATGTCAATTGGGCCGAGCCGGCTTGGCTCGTGGAAAAGAGACTTGTGGGCGGCTCGGGCTCGTGAAATCACAAGCCCAAGCACGAGCCGAGCGAGGCCCGCTCGGCTCGCCGTGTAGACTAGCCGCTCGTGGCTCGTCAAAAGCGACGAGCCAATGACCGTTTTGGTCACTTTTTAGTGACCAGAACGGTCACTGAACTTTTTTTCCTCGCTTTTTTTACTATAAATACTCCTTCCCCCAAAGATTTTTTTTCATATCAATTACTCTTCCAAAATTACAACTCTCTTTTATTATGTTAATTATCGAGTTTTTACTCTCTTGTACTGCAAAATATACAATATCAATTCAATTTTTACAGTTTATTAGTTACAATTTTTATTCATCCAATTCTCAATTCTCACAATCTCACTACATTTATATTTATCTAGTCAAGATTTCGTCATAAACAATCACAGAAATGAATCAACGTTCATTTGTTGAGAGCTTGTTCGATACAGGATGTGAGTCATTGCCACATCATGGAGAATTGCCTAGGACGTCGCAGAGTCAATTTCCAAATGAATTTGTCGGTCTAAATGACATACCGATACCTGAAGATGTTCACATTCACGGTCAGGGAAGCCACACTCTAATTGATTTGGATGATATTAATGTTCCCGAAGCGGAACATGAAGATGAAGATCAGCAATTAAATATCCCAGATGGAGGGGAAAGCGAAAGGCCAAAAAATAAGCAAAATGTTGGAATCACTTTAAGTTGATTTCAACGAAAAAAATCGTTGATGGCCTTGCAGAATCTAAAGCAGTATGTAAATACTGCCAATAAAGATTGGCATGGCAAAAAGGAATTGGTACCACTCATCTCAACCGCCACTACAAATCATGTGCAGCCAGACATGGACTTCTTCCAGCTGGTCAAACAGAATTACAATTTGGCAGTCTAGGCGCCAGTTCTACAACTTCACCCCTATCCACGTGCGTGTATTCAGAGGATGAGACTCGAACCGGAATGGTGAAATTTGTTGCCACCACTAAGTTGCCTCTGGCTATTGCAGACAACCAACACTTCGTCTTGTTCGTGAAAGAATATCTACAACCGAGGTACGTTAGGGTAAGTCGAAATACTCTTCGTGCCAATACAATAAATTATTTCAATAATTCAAAACAACAATTAATTATGGATTTGCAACAATATGGAGGTGTTATATCCTTAACTTCTGATATATGGAAAGAAGTTAATAAAAGAGCATATATAGCTACAACCGCACGCTATATAGACCCACTTTGGTGCATGCATAAGAAAATTATTGCTTTTAGAATTATTGAATTTCCTCACAATGCTAATAATATATATAATGCTATTATCAGTATTATTAGAAAATAACATTGTGAGAGTAAAATTCGATCTTTTACTTTTGATAATGCTAGCGTTAATAAGGTAGTCGTCGATAAATTGTGTAGGACACTTCAACCTGATTTTGGTGGGTATTTGTGTCATTTTCGTTGTGTGTGTCATATCTTGAATTTAATTGTGCAAGATGGTTTAAAACATATAAATGATGAACTTCAAAAGATTAGGAATGCACTAGTATATATTACGATCTCTCCTAGTAGAAAACAAGCATTTGGAGATTTTTGTATCGAACTAGGGGTAGGGTTGGCTCGGCTCGGCCCTTAATACCACGAGCTCGGCTCCCGCTCGTGGCGAGCCGAGCTCGTGGCTCTTTTCAACGAGCCGAGCTCGGGCTCGGCTCGTTGAAATTGGGCGAGCTCGGCTCGTGGGCTCGCCTAAATTTTTATATATATATAAAATAAAGAATAGAGTTTTAAAAATAAAAAGTGTTAAAAAAATACAAATAATTTAACGAAAACAAATTTTTATTTTTCTTATTTATATCGTATTGTAATTTGTAATATTTTTTATAAGGTATAAACGTATAAAATATTTATATAATGAAAACGAATTATTTTTTGAAATACATTTACAAAATATATTTTTTTTTATTTCTTTTTAAAGTTAATAAAGAATAGAGTTTTAAAAATAAAAAGTGTTAAAAAATACAAATAATTTAACGAGAACAAGTTTTTATTTTTTTATTTACATCATATTGTAATTTGTAATACTTTTTATAAAGTATAAAATATTTATATAATGAAAACGAATTATTTTTTGAAATACATTTACAAAAAATATATTTTTTTGATTTCTTTTTAAAATTAATAAAATATAAACCCTCCTCCTTTATTCGAGTTTGGGACCGGCTACATTAATTTTAAGTAGACGGAGTTAAAAATTGAACACGAACAACTTGTTATAATGTGTACAATTTTTTAAAGAAAATTAAATTTAACGATTAAAAAATAAATAAAAAATTTGATTAATATAATTAAATCAAATATCACTTACCTGATGACATGCAATTTCAGCCATCGCATTTTTAGTTTCGGTCGATGTTTGATGAGATGCAGATGTAGACGACATGGTATTAGATGAACGCATTGCAGTTGCATCATAGCTAAATGTATTAATGCCCTGAAATAAATTCATTATTTCTGCAGCATCTTCTTCAATTTCAGGAGAAGGAGTAGGTGCAGTAGAGGGTACCCGACTAACATTTGCACCCATTCTTTCCGCATATAAATCATACATTCCACATAATGTTTGCTCTAAATTCTTATAAGTGATAGGTGTATCAAGTAGTAAAGCTTTATTGATTTAATCAATTACGTATTTAGTTCCCGAAATATTATATCGGGGGTCCATTGCGCATGCCAAAAGAAATAACATAGGCAGTTCTTCTCAATATTTCTAAACTTTAATTCCATAGCAATTATAATTTCACTAAAAGCAGGATCATTTTTATATTTATGGAATGTTCTTGCAATTATATAAAGGC